>NC_141882.1:18332500-18350000 GCF_030686135.1 Camelina sativa
AGAGGGAGGGATGCAACACGAGGACTTTCCGGGAGGTCACCCATCCTAGTACTACTCTCGCCCAAGCACGCTTAACTGCGGAGTTCTGATGGGATCTGGTGCATTAGTGCTGGTATGATCGCATCCGTTAGTATAAACCATGCAATCGCATATATCGTTTTTTGAAAACTCAAGGGATCCTTCAATGTGGGTCCCACTTGATATGTGGATCGGTTTATTCACCTTGGACGTGCTTCCAACCTCAAAAAACAAGAGATAACCATATCCAAACATAATTTTGTGCTCCTAGCTAATTGTGTCGCGATCACAAAAAAACATCCGAAACACCTTAAAACGTCAAAATTCGGCCTCCGGAATGCTCCAGCAGTACGAAGACCCATTGCCTTGCCAGAAACACTCTTGGGGCTTTCCGAAATGGTATTATGGGTCGCGTGGTTCCTCACGATGTAAAAGTTACGACGTTCTGTTTGTACTATATAGTCTTACGCAACAACCAAAAAAAAAAAAAAAAAAAGAGGGAGCGATGCAACACGAGGACTTTCTGGGAGGTCACCCATCCTAGTACTACTCTCGCCCAAGCACGCTTAACTGCGGAGTTCTGATGGGATCCGGTGCATTAGTGCTGGTATGATCGCATCCGTTAGTATAAACCATGCAATCGCATATATCGTTTTTTGAAAACTCAAGGGATCCTTCAATGTGGGTCCCACTTGATATGTGGATCGGTTTATTCACCTTGGACGTGCTTCCAACCGCAAAAAACAAGAGATAACCATATCCAAACATAATTTTGTGCTCGTAGCTAATTGTGTCGCGATCACAAAAAAACATCCGAAACACCTTAAAACGTAAAAATTCGGCCTCCGGAATGGTCCAACGGTACGAAGACCCATTGCCTTGCCAGAAACACTCTTGGGGCTTTCCGAAATGGTATTATGGGTCGCGTGGTTCCTCACGATGTAAAAGTTACGACGTTCTGTTTGTACTATATAGTCTTACGCAACAACCAAAAAAAAAAAAAAAAAAAAAGAGGGAGGGATGCAACAAGAGGACTTTCCGGGAGGTCACCCATCCTAGTACTACTCTCGCCCAAGCACGCTTAACTGCGGAGTTCTGATGGGATCCGGTGCATTAGTGCTGGTATGATCGCATCCGTTAGTATAAACCATGCAATCGCATATATCGTTTTTTGAAAACTCAAGGGATCCTTCAATGTGGGTCCCACTTGATATGTGGATCGCTTTATTCACCTTGGACGTGCTTCCAACCGCAAAAAACAAGAGATAACCATATCCAAACATAATTTTGTGCTCGTAGCTAATTGTGTCGCGATCACAAAAAAACATCCGAAACACCTTAAAACGTCAAAATTCGGCCTCCGGAATGGTCCAACGGTACGAAGACCCATTGCCTTGCCAGAAACACTCTTGGGGGTTTCCGAAATGGTATTATGGGTCGCGTGGTTCCTCACGATGTAAAAGTTACGACGTTCTGTTTGTACTATATAGTCTTACGCAACAACCAAAAAAAAAAAAAAAAAAAAAAGAGGGAGGGATGCAACACGAGGACTTTCCGGGAGGTCACCCATCCTAGTACTACTCTCGCCCAAGCACGCTTAACTGCGGAGTTCTGATGGGATCCGGTGCATTAGTGCTGGTATGATCGCATCCGTTAGTATAAACCATGCAATCGCATATATCATTTTTTGAAAACTCAAGGGATCCTTCAATGTGGGTCCCACTTGATATGTGGATCGGTTTATTCACCTTGGACGTGCTTCCAACCGCAAAAAACAAGAGATAACCATATCCAAACATAATTTTGTGCTCCTAGCTAATTGTGTCGCGATCACAAAAAAACATCCGAAACACCTTAAAACGTCAAAATTCGGCCTCCGGAATGGTCCAACGGTACGAAGACCCATTGCCTTGCCAGAAACACTCTTGGGGCTTTCCGAAATGGTATTATGGGTCGCGTGGTTCCTCACGATGTAGAAGTTACGACGTTCTGTTTGTACTATATAGTCTTACGCAACAACCAAAAAAAAAAAAAAAAAAAAGAGGGAGGGATGCAACACGAGGACTTTCCGGGAGGTCACCCATCCTAGTACTACTCTCGCCCAAGCACGCTTAACTGCGGAGTTCTGATGGGATCTGGTGCATTAGTGCTGGTATGATCGCATCCGTTAGTATAAACCATGCAATCGCATATATCGTTTTTTGAAAACTCAAGGGATCCTTCAATGTGGGTCCCACTTGATATGTGGATCGGTTTATTCACCTTGGACGTGCTTCCAACCTCAAAAAACAAGAGATAACCATATCCAAACATAATTTTGTGCTCCTAGCTAATTGTGTCGCGATCACAAAAAAACATCCGAAACACCTTAAAACGTCAAAATTCGGCCTCCGGAATGCTCCAGCAGTACGAAGACCCATTGCCTTGCCAGAAACACTCTTGGGGCTTTCCGAAATGGTATTATGGGTCGCGTGGTTCCTCACGATGTAAAAGTTACGACGTTCTGTTTGTACTATATAGTCTTACGCAACAACCAAAAAAAAAAAAAAAAAAAGAGGGAGCGATGCAACACGAGGACTTTCTGGGAGGTCACCCATCCTAGTACTACTCTCGCCCAAGCACGCTTAACTGCGGAGTTCTGATGGGATCCGGTGCATTAGTGCTGGTATGATCGCATCCGTTAGTATAAACCATGCAATCGCATATATCGTTTTTTGAAAACTCAAGGGATCCTTCAATGTGGGTCCCACTTGATATGTGGATCGGTTTATTCACCTTGGACGTGCTTCCAACCGCAAAAAACAAGAGATAACCATATCCAAACATAATTTTGTGCTCGTAGCTAATTGTGTCGCGATCACAAAAAAACATCCGAAACACCTTAAAACGTAAAAATTCGGCCTCCGGAATGGTCCAACGGTACGAAGACCCATTGCCTTGCCAGAAACACTCTTGGGGCTTTCCGAAATGGTATTATGGGTCGCGTGGTTCCTCACGATGTAAAAGTTACGACGTTCTGTTTGTACTATATAGTCTTACGCAACAACCAAAAAAAAAAAAAAAAAAAAAGAGGGAGGGATGCAACAAGAGGACTTTCCGGGAGGTCACCCATCCTAGTACTACTCTCGCCCAAGCACGCTTAACTGCGGAGTTCTGATGGGATCCGGTGCATTAGTGCTGGTATGATCGCATCCGTTAGTATAAACCATGCAATCGCATATATCGTTTTTTGAAAACTCAAGGGATCCTTCAATGTGGGTCCCACTTGATATGTGGATCGCTTTATTCACCTTGGACGTGCTTCCAACCGCAAAAAACAAGAGATAACCATATCCAAACATAATTTTGTGCTCGTAGCTAATTGTGTCGCGATCACAAAAAAACATCCGAAACACCTTAAAACGTCAAAATTCGGCCTCCGGAATGGTCCAACGGTACGAAGACCCATTGCCTTGCCAGAAACACTCTTGGGGGTTTCCGAAATGGTATTATGGGTCGCGTGGTTCCTCACGATGTAAAAGTTACGACGTTCTGTTTGTACTATATAGTCTTACGCAACAACCAAAAAAAAAAAAAAAAAAAAAAGAGGGAGGGATGCAACACGAGGACTTTCCGGGAGGTCACCCATCCTAGTACTACTCTCGCCCAAGCACGCTTAACTGCGGAGTTCTGATGGGATCCGGTGCATTAGTGCTGGTATGATCGCATCCGTTAGTATAAACCATGCAATCGCATATATCATTTTTTGAAAACTCAAGGGATCCTTCAATGTGGGTCCCACTTGATATGTGGATCGGTTTATTCACCTTGGACGTGCTTCCAACCGCAAAAAACAAGAGATAACCATATCCAAACATAATTTTGTGCTCCTAGCTAATTGTGTCGCGATCACAAAAAAACATCCGAAACACCTTAAAACGTCAAAATTCGGCCTCCGGAATGGTCCAACGGTACGAAGACCCATTGCCTTGCCAGAAACACTCTTGGGGCTTTCCGAAATGGTATTATGGGTCGCGTGGTTCCTCACGATGTAGAAGTTACGACGTTCTGTTTGTACTATATAGTCTTACGCAACAACCAAAAAAAAAAAAAAAAAAAAGAGGGAGGGATGCAACACGAGGACTTTCCGGGAGGTCACCCATCCTAGTACTACTCTCGCCCAAGCACGCTTAACTGCGGAGTTCTGATGGGATCTGGTGCATTAGTGCTGGTATGATCGCATCCGTTAGTATAAACCATGCAATCGCATATATCGTTTTTTGAAAACTCAAGGGATCCTTCAATGTGGGTCCCACTTGATATGTGGATCGGTTTATTCACCTTGGACGTGCTTCCAACCTCAAAAAACAAGAGATAACCATATCCAAACATAATTTTGTGCTCCTAGCTAATTGTGTCGCGATCACAAAAAAACATCCGGAACACCTTAAAACGTCAAAATTCGGCCTCCGGAATCTCCAGCAGTACGAAGACCCATTGCCTTGCCAGAAACACTCTTGGGGCTTTCCGAAATGGTATTATGGGTCGCGTTGTTCCTCACGATGTAAAAGTTACGACGTTCTGTTTGTACTATATAGTCTTACGCAACAACCAAAAAAAAAAAAAAAAAAAGAGGGAGCGATGCAACACGAGGACTTTCTGGGAGGTCACCCATCCTAGTACTACTCTCGCCCAAGCACGCTTAACTGCGGAGTTCTGATGGGATCCGGTGCATTAGTGCTGGTATGATCGCATCCGTTAGTATAAACCATGCAATCGCATATATCGTTTTTTGAAAACTCAAGGGATCCTTCAATGTGGGTCCCACTTGATATGTGGATCGGTTTATTCACCTTGGACGTGCTTCCAACCGCAAAAAACAAGAGATAACCATATCCAAACATAATTTTGTGCTCGTAGCTAATTGTGTCGCGATCACAAAAAAACATCCGAAACACCTTAAAACGTAAAAATTCGGCCTCCGGAATGGTCCAACGGTACGAAGACCCATTGCCTTGCCAGAAACACTCTTGGGGCTTTCCGAAATGGTATTATGGGTCGCGTGGTTCCTCACGATGTAAAAGTTACGACGTTCTGTTTGTACTATATAGTCTTACGCAACAACCAAAAAAAAAAAAAAAAAAAGAGGGAGCGATGCAACACGAGGACTTTCTGGGAGGTCACCCATCCTAGTACTACTCTCGCCCAAGCACGCTTAACTGCGGAGTTCTGATGGGATCCGGTGCATTAGTGCTGGTATGATCGCATCCGTTAGTATAAACCATGCAATCGCATATATCGTTTTTTGAAAACTCAAGGGATCCTTCAATGTGGGTCCCACTTGATATGTGGATCGGTTTATTCACCTTGGACGTGCTTCCAACCGCAAAAAACAAGAGATAACCATATCCAAACATAATTTTGTGCTCGTAGCTAATTGTGTCGCGATCACAAAAAAACATCCGAAACACCTTAAAACGTAAAAATTCGGCCTCCGGAATGGTCCAACGGTACGAAGACCCATTGCCTTGCCAGAAACACTCTTGGGGCTTTCCGAAATGGTATTATGGGTCGCGTGGTTCCTCACGATGTAAAAGTTACGACGTTCTGTTTGTACTATATAGTCTTACGCAACAACCAAAAAAAAAAAAAAAAAAAAAGAGGGAGGGATGCAACAAGAGGACTTTCCGGGAGGTCACCCATCCTAGTACTACTCTCGCCCAAGCACGCTTAACTGCGGAGTTCTGATGGGATCCGGTGCATTAGTGCTGGTATGATCGCATCCGTTAGTATAAACCATGCAATCGCATATATCGTTTTTTGAAAACTCAAGGGATCCTTCAATGTGGGTCCCACTTGATATGTGGATCGGTTTATTCACCTTGGACGTGCTTCCAACCGCAAAAAACAAGAGATAACCATATCCAAACATAATTTTGTGCTCCTAGCTAATTGTGTCGCGATCACAAAAAAACATCCGAAACACCTTAAAACGTCAAAATTCGGCCTCCGGAATGGTCCAACGGTACGAAGACCCATTGCCTTGCCAGAAACACTCTTGGGGCTTTCCGAAATGGTATTATGGGTCGCGTGGTTCCTCACGATGTAAAAGTTACGACGTTCTGTTTGTACTATATAGTCTTACGCAACAACCAAAAAAAAAAAAAAAAAAAGAGGGAGGGATGCAACACGAGGACTTTCCGGGAGGTCACCCATCCTAGTACTACTCTCGCCCAAGCACGCTTAACTGCGGAGTTCTGATGGGATCCGGTGCATTAGTGCTGGTATGATCGCATCTGTTAGTATAAACCATGCAATCGCATATATCGTTTTTTGAAAACTCAAGGGATCCTTCAATGTGGGTCCCACTTGATATGTGGATCGCTTTATTCACCTTGGACGTGCTTCCAACCGCAAAAAACAAGAGATAACCATATCCAAACATAATTTTGTGCTCGTAGCTAATTGTGTCGCGATCACAAAAAAACATCCGAAACACCTTAAAACGTCAAAATTCGGCCTCCGGAATGGTCCAACGGTACGAAGACCCATTGCCTTGCCAGAAACACTCTTGGGGCTTTCCGAAATGGTATTATGGGTCGCGTGGTTCCTCACGATGTAAAAGTTACGATGTTCTGTTTGTACTATATAGTCTTACGCAACAACCAAAAAAAAAAAAAAAAAAAGAGGGAGGGATGCAACACGAGGACTTTCCGGGAGGTCACCCATCCTAGTACTACTCTCTCCCAAGCACGCTTGACTGTGGAGTTCTGATGGGATCCGGTGCATTAGTGCTGGTATGATCGCATCTGTTAGTATAAACCATGCAATCGCATATATCGTTTTTTGAAAACTCAAGGGATCCTTCAATGTGGGTCCCACTTGATATGTGGATCGCTTTATTCACCTTGGACGTGCTTTCAACCGCAAAAAACAAGAGATAACCATATCCAAACATAATTTTGTGCTCCTAGCTAATTGTGTCGCGATCACAAAAAAACATCCGAAACACCTTAAAACGTCAAAATTCGGCCTCCGGAATGGTCCAACGGTACGAAGACCCATTGCCTTGCCAGAAACACTCTTGGGGCTTTCCAAAATGGTATTATGGGTCGCGTGGTTCCTCACGATGTAAAAGTTACGACGTTCTGTTTGTACTATATAGTCTTACGCAACAACCAAAAAAAAAAAAAAAAAAAAAAGAGGGAGGGATGCAACACGAGGACTTTCCGGGAGGTCACCCATCCTAGTACTACTCTCGCCCAAGCACGCTTAACTGCGGAGTTCTGATGGGATCCGGTGCATTAGTGCTGGTATGATCGCATCTGTTAGTATAAACCATGCAATCGCATATATCGTTTTTTGAAAACTCAAGGGATCCTTCAATGTGGGTCCCACTTGATATGTGGATCGCTTTATTCACCTTGGACGTGCTTCCAACCGCAAAAAACAAGAGATAACCATATCCAAACATAATTTTGTGCTCGTAGCTAATTGTGTCGCGATCACAAAAAAACATCCGAAACACCTTAAAACGTCAAAATTCGGCCTCCGGAATGGTCCAACGGTACGAAGACCCATTTCCTTGCCAGAAACACTCTTGGGGCTTTCCGAAATGGTATTATGGGTCGCGTGGTTCCTCACGATGTAAAAGTTACGACGTTCTGTTTGTACTATATAGTCTTACGCAACAACCAAAAAAAAAAAAAAAAAAAGAGGGAGGGATGCAACAAGAGGACTTTCCGGGAGGTCACCCATCCTAGTACTACTCTCGCCCAAGCACGCTTAACTGCGGAGTTCTGATGGGATCCGGTGCATTAGTGCTGGTATGATCGCATCTGTTAGTATAAACCATGCAATCGCATATATCGTTTTTTGAAAACTCAAGGGATCCTTCAATGTGGGTCCCACTTGATATGTGGATCGCTTTATTCACCTTGGACGTGCTTCCAACCGCAAAAAACAAGAGATAACCATATCCAAACATAATTTTGTGCTCGTAGCTAATTGTGTCGCGATCACAAAAAAACATCCGAAACACCTTAAAACGTCAAAATTCGGCCTCCGGAATGGTCCAACGGTACGAAGACCCATTGCCTTGCCAGAAACACTCTTGGGGCTTTCCGAAATGGTATTATGGGTCGCGTGGTTCCTCACTATGTAAAAGTTACGACGTTCTGTTTGTACTATATAGTCTTACGCAACAACCAAAAAAAAAAAAAAAAAAAAGAGGGAGGGATGCAACACGAGGACTTTCCGGGAGGTCACCCATCCTAGTACTACTCTCTCCCAAGCACGCTTGACTGTGGAGTTCTGATGGGATCCGGTGCATTAGTGCTGGTATGATCGCATCTGTTAGTATAAACCATGCAATCGCATATATCGTTTTTTGAAAACTCAAGGGATCCTTCAATGTGGGTCCCACTTGATATGTGGATCGCTTTATTCACCTTGGACGTGCTTTCAACCGCAAAAAACAAGAGATAACCATATCCAAACATAATTTTGTGCTCCTAGCTAATTGTGTCGCGATCACAAAAAAACATCCGAAACACCTTAAAACGTCAAAATTCGGCCTCCGGAATGGTCCAACAGTACGAAGACCCATTGCCTTGCCAGAAACACTCTTGGGGCTTTCCAAAATGGTATTATGGGTCGCGTGGTTCCTCACGATGTAAAAGTTACGACGTTCTGTTTGTACTATATAGTCTTACGCAACAACCAAAAAAAAAAAAAAAAAAAAAGAGGGAGGGATGCAACACGTGGACTTTCCGGGAGGTCACCCATCCTAGTACTACTCTCGCCCAAGCACGCTTGACTGCGGAGTTCTGATGGGATCCGGTGCATTAGTGCTGGTATGATCGCATCTGTTAGTATAAACCATGCAATCGCATATATCGTTTTTTGAAAACTCAAGGGATCCTTCAATGTGGGTCCCACTTGATATGTGGATCGGTTTATTCACCTTGGACGTGCTTCCAACCGCAAAAAACAAGAGATAACCATATCCAAACATAATTTTGTGCTCGTAGCTAATTGTGTCGCGATCACAAAAAAACATCCGAAACACCTTAAAACGTCAAAATTCGGCCTCCGGAATGGTCCAACGGTACGAAGACCCATTGCCTTGCCAGAAACACTCTTGGGGCTTTCCGAAATGGTATTATGGGTCGCGTGGTTCCTCACGATGTAAAAGTTACGACGTTCTGTTTGTACTATATAGTCTTACGCAACAACCAAAAAAAAAAAAAAAAAAAGAGGGAGGGATGCAACACGAGGACTTTCCGGGAGGTCACCCATCCTAGTACTACTCTCGCCCAAGCACGCTTAACTGCGGAGTTCTGATGGGATCCGGTGCATTAGTGCTGGTATGATCGCATCTGTTAGTATAAACCATGCAATCGCATATATCGTTTTTTGAAAACTCAAGGGATCCTTCAATGTGGGTCCCACTTGATATGTGGATCGCTTTATTCACCTTGGACGTGCTTCCAACCGCAAAAAACAAGAGATAACCATATCCAAACATAATTTTGTGCTCGTAGCTAATTGTGTCGCGATCACAAAAAAACATCCGAAACACCTTAAAACGTCAAAATTCGGCCTCCGGAATGGTCCAACGGTACGAAGACCCATTGCCTTGCCAGAAACACTCTTGGGGCTTTCCGAAATGGTATTATGGGTCGCGTGGTTCCTCACGATGTAAAAGTTACGATGTTCTGTTTGTACTATATAGTCTTACGCAACAACCAAAAAAAAAAAAAAAAAAAGAGGGAGGGATGCAACACGAGGACTTTCCGGGAGGTCACCCATCCTAGTACTACTCTCTCCCAAGCACGCTTGACTGTGGAGTTCTGATGGGATCCGGTGCATTAGTGCTGGTATGATCGCATCTGTTAGTATAAACCATGCAATCGCATATATCGTTTTTTGAAAACTCAAGGGATCCTTCAATGTGGGTCCCACTTGATATGTGGATCGCTTTATTCACCTTGGACGTGCTTTCAACCGCAAAAAACAAGAGATAACCATATCCAAACATAATTTTGTGCTCCTAGCTAATTGTGTCGCGATCACAAAAAAACATCCGAAACACCTTAAAACGTCAAAATTCGGCCTCCGGAATGGTCCAACGGTACGAAGACCCATTGCCTTGCCAGAAACACTCTTGGGGCTTTCCAAAATGGTATTATGGGTCGCGTGGTTCCTCACGATGTAAAAGTTACGACGTTCTGTTTGTACTATATAGTCTTACGCAACAACCAAAAAAAAAAAAAAAAAAAAAAGAGGGAGGGATGCAACACGAGGACTTTCCGGGAGGTCACCCATCCTAGTACTACTCTCGCCCAAGCACGCTTAACTGCGGAGTTCTGATGGGATCCGGTGCATTAGTGCTGGTATGATCGCATCTGTTAGTATAAACCATGCAATCGCATATATCGTTTTTTGAAAACTCAAGGGATCCTTCAATGTGGGTCCCACTTGATATGTGGATCGCTTTATTCACCTTGGACGTGCTTCCAACCGCAAAAAACAAGAGATAACCATATCCAAACATAATTTTGTGCTCGTAGCTAATTGTGTCGCGATCACAAAAAAACATCCGAAACACCTTAAAACGTCAAAATTCGGCCTCCGGAATGGTCCAACGGTACGAAGACCCATTTCCTTGCCAGAAACACTCTTGGGGCTTTCCGAAATGGTATTATGGGTCGCGTGGTTCCTCACGATGTAAAAGTTACGACGTTCTGTTTGTACTATATAGTCTTACGCAACAACCAAAAAAAAAAAAAAAAAAAGAGGGAGGGATGCAACAAGAGGACTTTCCGGGAGGTCACCCATCCTAGTACTACTCTCGCCCAAGCACGCTTAACTGCGGAGTTCTGATGGGATCCGGTGCATTAGTGCTGGTATGATCGCATCTGTTAGTATAAACCATGCAATCGCATATATCGTTTTTTGAAAACTCAAGGGATCCTTCAATGTGGGTCCCACTTGATATGTGGATCGCTTTATTCACCTTGGACGTGCTTCCAACCGCAAAAAACAAGAGATAACCATATCCAAACATAATTTTGTGCTCGTAGCTAATTGTGTCGCGATCACAAAAAAACATCCGAAACACCTTAAAACGTCAAAATTCGGCCTCCGGAATGGTCCAACGGTACGAAGACCCATTGCCTTGCCAGAAACACTCTTGGGGCTTTCCGAAATGGTATTATGGGTCGCGTGGTTCCTCACTATGTAAAAGTTACGACGTTCTGTTTGTACTATATAGTCTTACGCAACAACCAAAAAAAAAAAAAAAAAAAGAGGGAGGGATGCAACACGAGGACTTTCCGGGAGGTCACCCATCCTAGTACTACTCTCTCCCAAGCACGCTTGACTGTGGAGTTCTGATGGGATCCGGTGCATTAGTGCTGGTATGATCGCATCTGTTAGTATAAACCATGCAATCGCATATATCGTTTTTTGAAAACTCAAGGGATCCTTCAATGTGGGTCCCACTTGATATGTGGATCGCTTTATTCACCTTGGACGTGCTTCCAACCGCAAAAAACAAGAGATAACCATATCCAAACATAATTTTGTGCTCGTAGCTAATTGTGTCGCGATCACAAAAAAACATCCGAAACACCTTAAAACGTCAAAATTCGGCCTCCGGAATGGTCCAACAGTACGAAGACCCATTGCCTTGCCAGAAACACTCTTGGGGCTTTCCAAAATGGTATTATGGGTCGCGTGGTTCCTCACGATGTAAAAGTTACGACGTTCTGTTTGTACTATATAGTCTTACGCAACAACCAAAAAAAAAAAAAAAAAAAAAGAGGGAGGGATGCAACACGTGGACTTTCCGGGAGGTCACCCATCCTAGTACTACTCTCGCCCAAGCACGCTTGACTGCGGAGTTCTGATGGGATCCGGTGCATTAGTGCTGGTATGATCGCATCTGTTAGTATAAACCATGCAATCGCATATATCGTTTTTTGAAAACTCAAGGGATCCTTCAATGTGGGTCCCACTTGATATGTGGATCGGTTTATTCACCTTGGACGTGCTTCCAACCGCAAAAAACAAGAGATAACCATATCCAAACATAATTTTGTGCTCGTAGCTAATTGTGTCGCGATCACAAAAAAACATCCGAAACACCTTAAAACGTAAAAATTCGGCCTCCGGAATGGTCCAACGGTACAAAAACCCATTACCTTGCCAGAAACACTCTTGGGGCTTTCCGAAATGGTATTATGGGTCGCGTGGTTCCTCACGATGTAAAAGTTACGACGTTCTATTTGTACTATATAGTCTTACGCAACAACCAAAAAAAAAAAAAAAAAAAGAGGGAGGGATGCAACACGAGGACTTTCCGGGAGGTCACCCATCCTAGTACTACTCTCGCCCAAGCACGCTTGACTGCGGAGTTCTGATGGGATCCGGTGCATTAGTGCTGGTATGATCGCATCTGTTAGTATAAACCATGCAATCGCATATATCGTTTTTTGAAAACTCAAGGGATCCTTCAATATGGGTCCCACTTGATATGTGGATCGCTTTATTCACCTTGGACGTGCTTTCAACCGCAAAAAACAAGAGATAACCATATCCAAACATAATTTTGTGCTCGTAGCTAATTGTGTCGCGATCACAAAAAAACATCCGAAACACCTTAAAACGTCAAAACTCGGCCTCCGGAATGGTCCAATGGTACGAAGACCCATTGCCTTGCTAGAAACACTCTTGGGGCTTTCCAAAATGGTATTATGGGTCGCGTGGTTCCTCACGATGTAAAAGTTATGAGGTTCTGTTTGTACTATATAGTCTTACGCAACAACCAAAAAAAAAAAAAAAAAAAAAGAGGGAGGGATGCAACACGAGGACTTTCCGGGAGGTCACCCATCCTAGTACTACTCTCGCCCAAGCACGCTTGACTGCGGAGTTCTGATGGGATCCGGTGCATTAGTGCTGGTATGATCGCATCTGTTAGTATAAACCATGCAATCGCATATATCGTTTTTTGAAAACTCAAGGGATCCTTCAATGTGGGTCCCACTTGATATGTGGATCGGTTTATTCACCTTGGACGTGCTTCCAACCGCAAAAAACAAGAGATAACCATATCCAAACATAATTTTGTGCTCGTAGCTAATTGTGTCGCGATCACAAAAAAACATCCGAAACACCTTAAAACGTAAAAATTCGGCCTCCGGAATGGTCCAACGGTACAAAAACCCATTACCTTGCCAGAAACACTCTTGGGGCTTTCCGAAATGGTATTATGGGTCGCGTGGTTCCTCACGATGTAAAAGTTACGACGTTCTGTTTGTACTATATAGTCTTACGCAACAACCAAAAAAAAAAAAAAAAAAAAGAGGGAGGGATGCAACACGAGGACTTTCCGGGAGGTCACCCATCCTAGTACTACTCTCGCCCAAGCACGCTTGACTGCGGAGTTCTGATGGGATCCGGTGCATTAGTGCTGGTATGATCGCATCTGTTAGTATAAACCATGCAATCGCATATATCGTTTTTTGAAAACTCAAGGGATCCTTCAATGTGGGTCCCACTTGATATGTGGATCGGTTTATTCACCTTGGACGTGCTTCCAACCGCAAAAAACAAGAGATAACCATATCCAAACATAATTTTGTGCTCCTAGCTAATTGTGTCGCGATCACAAAAAAACATCCGAAACACCTTAAAACGTCAAAATTCGGCCTCCGGAATGGTCCAACAGTACGAAGACCCATTGCCTTGCCAGAAACACTCTTGGGGCTTTCCGAAATGGTATTATGGGTCGCGTGGTTCCTCACGATGTAAAAGTTACGACGTTCTATTTGTACTATATAGTCTTACGCAACAACCAAAAAAAAAAAAAAAAAAAAGAGGGAGGGATGCAACACGAGGACTTTCCGGGAGGTCACCCATCCTAGTACTACTCTCGCCCAAGCACGCTTGACTGCGGAGTTCTGATGGGATCCGGTGCATTAGTGCTGGTATGATCGCATCTGTTAGTATAAACCATGCAATCGCATATATCGTTTTTTGAAAACTCAAGGGATCCTTCAATGTGGGTCCCACTTGATATGTGGATCGCTTTATTCACCTTGGACGTGCTTTCAACCGCAAAAAACAAGAGATAACCATATCCAAACATAATTTTGTGCTCGTAGCTAATTGTGTCGCGATCACAAAAAAACATCCGAAACACCTTAAAACGTCAAAACTCGGCCTCCGGAATGGTCCAATGGTACGAAGACCCATTGCCTTGCTAGAAACACTCTTGGGGCTTTCCAAAATGGTATTATGGGTCGCGTGGTTCCTCACGATGTAAAAGTTATGAGGTTCTGTTTGTACTATATAGTCTTACGCAACAACCAAAAAAAAAAAAAAAAAAAAAAGAGGGAGGGATGCAACACGAGGACTTTCCGGGAGGTCACCCATCCTAGTACTACTCTCGCCCAAGCACGCTTGACTGCGGAGTTCTGATGGGATCCGGTGCATTAGTGCTGGTATGATCGCATCTGTTAGTATAAACCATGCAATCGCATATATCGTTTTTTGAAAACTCAAGGGATCCTTCAATGTGGGTCCCACTTGATATGTGGATCGCTTTATTCACCTTGGACGTGCTTCCAACCGCAAAAAACAAGAGATAACCATATCCAAACATAATTTTGTGCTCGTAGCTAATTGTGTCGCGATCACAAAAAAACATCCGAAACACCTTAAAACGTAAAAATTCGGCCTCCGGAATGGTCCAACGGTACAAAAACCCATTACCTTGCCAGAAACACTCTTGGGGCTTTCCGAAATGGTATTATGGGTCGCGTGGTTCCTCACGATGTAAAAGTTACGACGTTCTGTTTGTACTATATAGTCTTACGCAACAACCAAGAAAAAAAAAAAAAAAAGAGGGAGGGATGCAACACGAGGACTTTCCGGGAGGTCACCCATCCTAGTACTACTCTCGCCCAAGCACGCTTGACTGCGGAGTTCTGATGGGATCCGGTGCATTAGTGCTGGTATGATCGCATCTGTTAGTATAAACCATGCAATCGCATATATCGTTTTTTGAAAACTCAAGGGATCCTTCAATGTGGGTCCCACTTGATATGTGGATCGGTTTATTCACCTTGGACGTGCTTCCAACCGCAAAAAACAAGAGATAACCATATCCAAACATAATTTTGTGCTCCTAGCTAATTGTGTCGCGATCACAAAAAAACATCCGAAACACCTTAAAACGTCAAAATTCGGCCTCCGGAATGGTCCAACAGTACGAAGACCCATTGCCTTGCCAGAAACACTCTTGGGGCTTTCCGAAATGGTATTATGGGTCGCGTGGTTCCTCACGATGTAAAAGTTACGACGTTCTATTTGTACTATATAGTCTTACGCAACAACCAAAAAAAAAAAAAAAAAAAGAGGGAGGGATGCAACACGAGGACTTTCCGGGAGGTAACCCATCCTAGTACTACTCTCGCCGAAGCACGCTTGACTGCGGAGTTCTGATGGGATCCGGTGCATTAGTGCTGGTATGATCGCATCTGTTAGTATAAACCATGCAATCGCATATATCGTTTTTTGAAAACTCAAGGGATCCTTCAATGTGGGTCCCACATGATATGTGGATCGCTTTATTCACCTTGGACGTGCTTTCAACCGCAAAAAACAAGAGATAACCATATCCAAACATAATTTTGTGCTCGTAGCTAATTGTGTCGCGATCACAAAAAAACATCTGAAACACCTTAAAACGTCAAAATTCGGCCTCCGGAATGGTCCAACGGTACGAAGACCCATTGCCTTGCCAGAAACACTCTTGGGGCTTTCCAAAATTGTATTATGGGTCGCGTGGTTCCTCACGATGTAAAAGTTACGACGTTCTGTTTGTACTATATAGTCTTACGCAACAACCAAAAAAAAAAAAAAAAAAAAAGAGGGAGGGATGCAACACGAGGACTTTCCGGGAGGTCACCCATCCTAGTACTACTCTCGCCCAAGCACGCTTGACTGTGGAGTTCTGATGGGATCCGGTGGATTAGTGCTGGTATGATCGCATCTATTAGTATAAACCATGCAATCGCATATATCGTTTTTTGAAAACTCAAGGGATCCTTCAATGTGGGTCCCACTTGATATGTGGATCGGTTTATTCACCTTGGACGTGCTTCCAACCGCAAAAAACAAGAGATAACCATATCCAAACATAATTTTGTGCTCGTAGCTAATTGTGTCGCGATCACAAAAAAACATCCGAAACACCTTAAAACGTAAAAATTCGGCCTCCGGAATGGTCCAACGGTACAAAAACCCATTACCTTGCCAGAAACACTCTTGGGGCTTTCCGAAATGGTATTATGGGTCGCGTGGTTCCTCACGATGTAAAAGTTACGACATTCTATTTGTACTATATAGTCTTACGCAACAACCAAAAAAAAAAAAAAAAAAAGAGGGAGGGATGCAACACGAGGACTTTCCGGGAGGTCACCCATCCTAGTACTACTCTCGCCCAAGCACGCTTGACTGCGGAGTTCTGATGGGATCCGGTGCATTAGTGCTGGTATGATCGCATCTGTTAGTATAAACCATGCAATCGCATATATCGTTTTTTGAAAACTCAAAGGATCCTTCAATGTGGGTCCCACTTGATATGTGGATCGCTTTATTCACCTTGGACGTGCTTTCAACCGCAAAAAACAAGAGATAACCATATCCAAACATAATTTTGTGCTCGTAGCTAATTGTGTCGCGATCACAAAAAAACATCCGAAACACCTTAAAACGTCAAAACTCGGCCTCCGGAATGGTCCAATGGCACGAAGACCCATTGCCTTGCTAGAAACACTCTTGGGGCTTTCCAAAATGGTATTATGGGTCGCGTGGTTCCTCACGATGTAAAAGTTACGAGGTTCTGTTTGTACTATATAGTCTTACGCAACAACCAAAAAAAAAAAAAAAAAAAAAGAGGGAGGGATGCAACACGAGGACTTTCCGGGAGGTCACCCATCCTAGTACTACTCTCGCCCAAGCACGCTTGACTGCGGAGTTCTGATGGGATCCGGTGCATTAGTGCTGGTATGATCGCATCTGTTAGTATAAACCATGCAATCGCATATATCGTTTTTTGAAAACTCAAGGGATCCTTCAATGTGGGTCCCACTTGATATGTGGATCGGTTTATTCACCTTGGACGTGCTTCCAACCGCAAAAAACAAGAGATAACCATATCCAAACATAATTTTGTGCTCGTAGCTAATTGTGTCGCGATCACAAAAAAACATCCGAAACATCTTAAAACGTAAAAATTCGGCCTCCGGAATGGTCCAACGGTACGAAGACCCATTGCTTTGCCAGAAACACTCTTGGGGCTTTCCGAAATGGTATTATGGGTCGCGTGGTTCCTCACGATGTAAAAGTTACGACGTTCTGTTTGTACTATATAGTCTTACGCAACAACCAAAAAAAAAAAAAAAAAACAAAGAGGGAGGGATGCAACACG
>NC_141882.1:18355000-18362500 GCF_030686135.1 Camelina sativa
CACTCTTGGGGCTTTCCGAAATGGTATTATGGGTCGCGTGGTTCCTCACGATGTAAAAGTTACGACGTTCTGTTTGTACTATATAGTCTTACGCAACAACCGCAAAAAAAAAAAAAAAAAAGAGGGAGGGATGCAACACGAGGACTTTCCGGGAGGTCACCCATCCTAGTACTACTCTCGCCCAAGCACGCTTAACTGCGGAGTTCTGATGGGATCCGGTGCATTAGTGCTGGTATGATCGCATCCGTTAGTATAAACCATGCAATCGCATATATCGTTTTTTGAAAACTCAAGGGATCCTTCAATGTGGGTCCCACTTGATATGTGGATCGGTTTATTCACCTTGGACGTGCTTCCAACCGCAAAAAACAAGAGATAACCATATCCAAACATAATTTTGTGCTCGTAGCTAATTGTGTCGCGATCACAAAAAAACATCCGAAACACCTTAAAACGTCAAAATTCGGCCTCCGGAATGGTCCAACGGTACGAAGACCCATTGCCTTGCCAGAAACACTCTTGGGGCTTTCCGAAATGGTATTATGGGTCGCGTGGTTCCTCACGATGTAAAAGTTACGACGTTCTGTTTGTACTATATAGTCTTACGCAACAACCAAAAAAAAAAAAAAAAAAAGAGGGAGGGATGCAACACGAGGACTTTCCGGGAGGTCACCCATCCTAGTACTACTCTCTCCCAAGCATGCTTGACTGTGGAGTTCTGATGGGATCCGGTGCATTAGTGCTGGTATGATCGCATCTGTTAGTATAAACCATGCAATCGCATATATCGTTTTTTGAAAACTCAAGGGATCCTTCAATGTGGGTCCCACTTGATATGTGGATCGCTTTATTCACCTTGGACGTGCTTTCAACCGCAAAAAACAAGAGATAACCATATCCAAACATAATTTTGTGCTCGTAGCTAATTGTGTCGCGATCACAAAAAAACATCCGAAACACCTTAAAACGTCAAAATTCGGCCTCCGGAATGGTCCAACGGTACGAAGACCCATTGCCTTGCCAGAAACACTCTTGGGGCTTTCCGAAATGGTATTATGGGTCGCGTGGTTCCTCACGATGTAAAAGTTACGACGTTCTGTTTGTACTATATAGTCTTACGCAACAACCAAAAAAAAAAAAAAAAAAAGAGGGAGGGATGCAACACGAGGACTTTCCGG
Source organism: Camelina sativa (assembly GCF_030686135.1). Classification (NCBI taxonomy): domain Eukaryota; kingdom Viridiplantae; phylum Streptophyta; class Magnoliopsida; order Brassicales; family Brassicaceae; genus Camelina; species Camelina sativa. Next base: position 18,356,179 of record NC_141882.1, read on the forward strand.
GAGGTCACCCATCCTAGTACTACTCTCTCCCAAGCACGCTTGACTGTGGAGTTCTGATGGGATCCGGTGCATTAGTGCTGGTATGATCGCATCTGTTAGTATAAACCATGCAATCGCATATATCGTTTTTTGAAAACTCAAGGGATCCTTCAATGTGGGTCCCACTTGATATGTGGATCGCTTTATTCACCTTGGACGTGCTTTCAACCGCAAAAAACAAGAGATAACCATATCCAAACATAATTTTGTGCTCGTAGCTAATTGTGTCGCGATCACAAAAAAACATCCGAAACACCTTAAAACGTCAAAATTCGGCCTCTGGAATGGTCCAACGGTACAAAGAACCATTGCCTTGCCAGAAACACTCTTGGGGCTTTCCGAAATGGTATTATGGGTCGCGTGGTTCCTCACGATGTAAAAGTTACGACGTTCTGTTTGTACTATATAGTCTTACGCAACAACCGCAAAAAAAAAAAAAAAAAAGAGGGAGGGATGCAACACGAGGACTTTCCGGGAGGTCACCCATCCTAGTACTACTCTCGCCCAAGCACGCTTAACTGCGGAGTTCTGATGGGATCCGGTGCATTAGTGCTGGTATGATCGCATCCGTTAGTATAAACCATGCAATCGCATATATCGTTTTTTGAAAACTCAAGGGATCCTTCAATGTGGGTCCCACTTGATATGTGGATCGGTTTATTCACCTTGGACGTGCTTCCAACCGCAAAAAACAAGAGATAACCATATCCAAACATAATTTTGTGCTCGTAGCTAATTGTGTCGCGATCACAAAAAACATCCGAAACACCTTAAAACGTAAAAATTCGGCCTCCGGAATGGTCCAACGGTACAAAGACCCATTGCCTTGCCAGAAACACTCTTGGGGCTTTCCGAAATGGTATTATGGGTCGCGTGGTTCCTCACGATGTAAAAGTTACGACGTTCTGTTTGTACTATATAGTCTTACGCAACAACCAAAAAAAAAAAAAAAAAAAAGAGGGAGGGATGCAACACGAGGACTTTCCGGGAGGTCACCCATCCTAGTACTACTCTCGCCCAAGCACGCTTGACTACGGAGGTCTGATGGGATCCGGTGCATTAGTGCTGGTATGATCGCATCTGTTAGTATAAACCATGCAATCGCATATATCGTTTTTTGAAAACTCAAGGGATCCTTCAATGTGGGTCCCACTTGATATGTGGATCGCTTTATTCACCTTGGACGTGCTTTCAACCGCAAAAAACAAGAGATAACCATATCCAAACATAATTTTGTGCTCGTAGCTAATTGTGTCGCGATCACAAAAAAACATCCGAAACACCTTAAAACGTCAAAATTCGGCCTCCGGAATGGTCCAACGGTACGAAGACCCATTGCCTTGCCAGAAACACTCTTGGGGCTTTCCAAAATGGTATTATGGGTCGCGTGGTTCCTCACGATGTAAAAGTTACGACGTTCTGTTTGTACTATATAGTCTTACGCAACAACCGCAAAAAAAAAAAAAAAAAAAGAGGGAGGGATGCAACACGAGGACTTTCCGGGAGGTCACCCATCCTAGTACTACTCTCGCCCAAGCACGCTTAACTGCGGAGTTCTGATGGGATCCGGTGCATTAGTGCTGGTATGATCGCATCCGTTAGTATAAACCATGCAATCGCATATATCGTTTTTTGAAAACTCAAGGGATCCTTCAATGTGGGTCCCACTTGATATGTGGATCGGTTTATTCACCTTGGACGTGCTTCCAACCGCAAAAAACAAGAGATAACCATATCCAAACATAATTTTGTGCTCGTAGCTAATTGTGTCGCGATCACAAAAAAACATCCGAAACACCTTAAAACGTCAAAATTCGGCCTCCGGAATGGTCCAACGGTACGAAGACCCATTGCCTTGCCAGAAACACTCTTGGGGCTTTCCAAAATGGTATTATGGGTCGCGTGGTTCCTCACGATGTAAAAGTTACGACGTTCTGTTTGTACTATATAGTCTTACGCAACAACCGCAAAAAAAAAAAAAAAAAAGAGGGAGGGATGCAACACGAGGACTTTCCGGGAGGTCACCCATCCTAGTACTACTCTCGCCCAAGCACGCTTAACTGCGGAGTTCTGATGGGATCCGGTGCATTAGTGCTGGTATGATCGCATCCGTTAGTATAAACCATGCAATCGCATATATCGTTTTTTGAAAACTCAAGGGATCCTTCAATGTGGGTCCCACTTGATATGTGGATCGGTTTATTCACCTTGGACGTGCTTCCAACCGCAAAAAACAAGAGATAACCATATCCAAACATAATTTTGTGCTCGTAGCTAATTGTGTCGCGATCACAAAAAACATCCGAAACACCTTAAAACGTAAAAATTCGGCCTCCGGAATGGTCCAACGGTACAAAGACCCATTGCCTTGCCAGAAACACTCTTGGGGCTTTCCGAAATGGTATTATGGGTCGCGTGGTTCCTCACGATGTAAAAGTTACGACGTTCTGTTTGTACTATATAGTCTTACGCAACAACCAAAAAAAAAAAAAAAAAAAAGAGGGAGGGATGCAACACGAGGACTTTCCGGGAGGTCACCCATCCTAGTACTACTCTCGCCCAAGCACGCTTGACTACGGAGGTCTGATGGGATCCGGTGCATTAGTGCTGGTATGATCGCATCTGTTAGTATAAACCATGCAATCGCATATATCGTTTTTTGAAAACTCAAGGGATCCTTCAATGTGGGTCCCACTTGATATGTGGATCGCTTTATTCACCTTGGACGTGCTTTCAACCGCAAAAAACAAGAGATAACCATATCCAAACATAATTTTGTGCTCGTAGCTAATTGTGTCGCGATCACAAAAAAACATCCGAAACACCTTAAAACGTCAAAATTCGGCCTCCGGAATGGTCCAACGGTACGAAGACCCATTGCCTTGCCAGAAACACTCTTGGGGCTTTCCAAAATGGTATTATGGGTCGCGTGGTTCCTCACGATGTAAAAGTTACGACGTTCTGTTTGTACTATATAGTCTTACGCAACAACCGCAAAAAAAAAAAAAAAAAAGAGGGAGGGATGCAACACGAGGACTTTCCGGGAGGTCACCCATCCTAGTACTACTCTCGCCCAAGCACGCTTAACTGCGGAGTTCTGATGGGATCCGGTGCATTAGTGCTGGTATGATCGCATCCGTTAGTATAAACCATGCAATCGCATATATCGTTTTTTGAAAACTCAAGGGATCCTTCAATGTGGGTCCCACTTGATATGTGGATCGGTTTATTCACCTTGGACGTGCTTCCAACCGCAAAAAACAAGAGATAACCATATCCAAACATAATTTTGTGCTCGTAGCTAATTGTGTCGCGATCACAAAAAAACATCCGAAACACCTTAAAACGTCAAAATTCGGCCTCCGGAATGGTCCAACGGTACGAAGACCCATTGCCTTGCCAGAAACACTCTTGGGGCTTTCCAAAATGGTATTATGGGTCGCGTGGTTCCTCACGATGTAAAAGTTACGACGTTCTGTTTGTACTATATAGTCTTACGCAACAACCGCAAAAAAAAAAAAAAAAAAGAGGGAGGGATGCAACACGAGGACTTTCCGGGAGGTCACCCATCCTAGTACTACTCTCGCCCAAGCACGCTTAACTGCGGAGTTCTGATGGGATCCGGTGCATTAGTGCTGGTATGATCGCATCCGTTAGTATAAACCATGCAATCGCATATATCGTTTTTTGAAAACTCAAGGGATCCTTCAATGTGGGTCCCACTTGATATGTGGATCGGTTTATTCACCTTGGACGTGCTTCCAACCGCAAAAAACAAGAGATAACCATATCCAAACATAATTTTGTGCTCGTAGCTAATTGTGTCGCGATCACAAAAAAACATCCGAAACACCTTAAAACGTAAAAATTCGGCCTCCGGAATGGTCCAACGGTACGAAGACCCATTGCCTTGCCAGAAACACTCTTGGGGCTTTCCGAAATGGTATTATGGGTCGCGTGGTTCCTCACGATGTAAAAGTTACGACGTTCTGTTTGTACTATATAGTCTTACGCAACAACCAAAAAAAAAAAAAAAAAAAGAGGGAGGGATGCAACACGAGGACTTTCCGGGAGGTCACCCATCCTAGTACTACTCTCTCCCAAGCATGCTTGACTGTGGAGTTCTGATGGGATCCGGTGCATTAGTGCTGGTATGATCGCATCTGTTAGTATAAACCATGCAATCGCATATATCGTTTTTTGAAAACTCAAGGGATCCTTCAATGTGGGTCCCACTTGATATGTGGATCGCTTTATTCACGTTGGACGTGCTTTCAACCGCAAAAAACAAGAGATAACCATATCCAAACATAATTTTGTGCTCGTAGCTAATTGTGTCGCGATCACAAAAAAACATCCGAAACACCTTAAAACGTCAAAATTCGGCCTCCGGAATGGTCCAACGGTACGAAGACCCATTGCCTTGCCAGAAACACTCTTGGGGCTTTCCGAAATGGTATTATGGGTCGCGTGGTTCCTCACGATGTAAAAGTTACGACGTTCTGTTTGTACTATATAGTCTTACGCAACAACCAAAAAAAAAAAAAAAAAAAGAGGGAGGGATGCAACACGAGGACTTTCCGGGAGGTCACCCATCCTAGTACTACTCTCTCCCAAGCACGCTTGACTGTGGAGTTCTGATGGGATCCGGTGCATTAGTGCTGGTATGATCGCATCTGTTAGTATAAACCATGCAATCGCATATATCGTTTTTTGAAAACTCAAGGGATCCTTCAATGTGGGTCCCACTTGATATGTGGATCGCTTTATTCACCTTGGACGTGCTTTCAACCGCAAAAAACAAGAGATAACCATATCCAAACATAATTTTGTGCTCGTAGCTAATTGTGTCGCGATCACAAAAAAACATCCGAAACACCTTAAAACGTAAAAATTCGGCCTCCGGAATAGTCCAACGGTACGAAGACCCATTGCCTTGCCAGAAACACTCTTGGGGCTTTCCGAAATGGTATTATGGGTCGCGTGGTTCCTCACGATGTAAAAGTTACGACGTTCTGTTTGTACTATATAGTCTTACGCAACAACCAAAAAAAAAAAAAAAAAAGAGGGAGGGATGCAACACGAGGACTTTCCGGGAGGTCACCCATCCTAGTACTACTCTCGCCCAAGCACGCTTGACTGCGGAGTTCTGATGGGATCCGGTGCATTAGTGCTGGTATGATCGCATCTGTTAGTATAAACCATGCAATCGCATATATCGTTTTTTGAAAACTCAAGGGATCCTTCAATGTGGGTCCCACTTGATATGTGGATCGCTTTATTCACCTTGGACGTGCTTCCAACCGCAAAAAACAAGAGATAACCATATCCAAACATAATTTTGTGCTCGTAGCTAATTGTGTCGCGATCACAAAAAAACATCCGAAACACCTTAAAACGTCAAAATTCGGCCTCCGGAATGGTCCAACGGTACGAAGACCCATTGCCTAGCCAGAAACACTCTTGGGGCTTTCCGAAATTGTATTATGGGTCGCGTGGTTCCTCACGATGTAAAAGTTACGACGTTCTGTTTGTACTATATAGTCTTACGCAACAACCAAAAAAAAAAAAAAAAGAGGGAGGGATGCAATACGAGGACTTTCCGGGAGGTCACCCATCCTAGTACTACTCTCGCCCAAGCACGCTTGACTGCGGAGTTCTGATGGGATCCGGTGCATTAGTGCTGGTATGATCGCATCTGTTAGTATAAACCATGCAATCGCATATATCGTTTTTTGAAAACTCAAGGGATCCTTCAATGTGGGTCCCACTTGATATGTGGATCGCTTTATTCACCTTGGACGTGCTTTCAACCGCAAAAACCAAGAGATAACCATATCCAAACATAATTTTGTGCTCGTAGCTAATTGTGTCGCGATCACAAAAAAACATCCGAAACACCTTAAAACGTCAAAATTCGGCCTCCGGAATGGTCCAACGGTACGAAGACCCATTGTCTTGCCAGAAACACTCTTGGGGCTTTCCAAAATGGTATTATGGGTCGCGTGGTTCCTCACGATGTAAAAGTTACGACGTTCTGTTTGTACTATATAGTCTTACGCAACAACCAAAAAAAAAAAAAAAAAAAAAGAGGGAGGGATGCAACACGAGGACTTTCCGGGAGGTCACCCATCCTAGTACTACTCTCGCCCAAGCACGCTTAACTGCGGAGTTCTGATGGGATCCGGTGCATTAGTGCTGGTATGATCGCATCCGTTAGTATAAACCATGCAATCGCATATATTGTTTTTTGAAAACTCAAGGGATCCTTCAATGTGGGTCC
>NC_141882.1:18365000-18367500 GCF_030686135.1 Camelina sativa
GTATAAACCATGCAATCGCATATATCGTTTTTTGAAAACTCAAGGGATCCTTCAATGTGGGTCCCACTTGATATGTGGATCGCTTTATTCACCTTGGACGTGCTTCCAACCGCAAAAAACAAGAGATAACCATATCCAAACATAATTTTGTGCTCGTAGCTAATTGTGTCGCGATCACAAAAAAACATCCGAAACACCTTAAAACGTCAAAATTCGGCCTCCGGAATGGTCCAACGGTACAAAGACCCATTGCCTTGCCAGAAACACTCTTGGGGCTTTCCAAAATGGTATTATGGGTCGCGTGGTTCCTCACGATGTAAAAGTTACGACGTTCTGTTTGTACTATATAGTCTTACGCAACAACCAAAAAAAAAAAAAAAAAAAAGAGGGAGGGATGCAACACGAGGACTTTCCGGGAGGTCACCCATCCTAGTACTACTCTCGCCCAAGCACGCTTGACTGCGGAGTTCTGATGGGATCCGGTGCATTAGTGCTGGTATGATCGCATCTGTTAGTATAAACCATGCAATCGCATATATCGTTTTTTGAAAACTCAAGGGATCCTTCAATGTGGGTCCCACTTGATATGTGGATCGCTTTATTCACCTTGGACGTGCTTTCAACCGCAAAAAACAAGAGATAACCATATCCAAACATAATTTTGTGCTCGTAGCTAATTGTGTCGCGATCACAAAAAAACATCCGAAACACCTTAAAACGTCAAAATTCGGCCTCCGGAATGGTCCAACGGTACGAAGACCCATTGCCTTGCCAGAAACACTCTTGGGGCTTTCCAAAATTGTATTATGGGTCGCGTGGTTCCTCACGATGTAAAAGTTACGACGTTCTGTTTGTACTATATAGTCTTACGCAACAACCAAAAAAAAAAAAAAAAAAAAAGAGGGAGGGATGCAACACGAGGACTTTCCGGGAGGTCACCCATCCTAGTACTACTCTCGCCCAAGCACGCTTAACTGCGGAGTTCTGATGGGATCCGGTGCATTAGTGCTGGTATGATCGCATCCGTTAGTATAAACCATGCAATCGCATATATTGTTTTTTGAAAACTCAAGGGATCCTTCAATGTGGGTCCCACTTGATATGTGGATCGGTTTATTCACCTTGGACGTGCTTCCAACCGCAAAAAACAAGAGATAACCATATCCAAACATAATTTTGTGCTCGTAGCTAATTGTGTCGCGATCACAAAAAAACATCCGAAACACCTTAAAACGTAAAAATTCGGCCTCCGGAATGGTCCAACGGTACGAAGACCCATTGCCTTGCCAGAAACACTCTTGGGGCTTTCCAAAATGGTATTATGGGTCGCGTGGTTCCTCACGATGTAAAAGTTACGACGTTCTGTTTGTACTATATAGTCTTACGCAACAACCAAAAAAAAAAAAAAAAAAAAAAGAGGGAGGGATGCAACACGAGGACTTTCCGGGAGGTCACCCATCCTAGTACTACTCTCGCCCAAGCACGCTTGACTGCGGAGTTCTGATGGGATCCGGTGCATTAGTGCTGGTATGATCGCATCCGTTAGTATAAACCATGCAATCGCATATATCGTTTTTTGAAAACTCAAGGGATCCTTCAATGTGGGTCCCACTTGATATGTGGATCGCTTTATTCACCTTGGACGTGCTTCCAACCGCAAAAAACAAGAGATAACCATATCCAAACATAATTTTGTGCTCGTAGCTAATTGTGTCGCGATCACAAAAAAACATCCGAAACACCTTAAAACGTCAAAATTCGGCCTCCGGAATGGTCCAACGGTACAAAGACCCATTGCCTTGCCAGAAACACTCTTGGGGCTTTCCAAAATGGTATTATGGGTCGCGTGGTTCCTCACGATGTAAAAGTTACGACGTTCTGTTTGTACTATATAGTCTTACGCAACAACCAAAAAAAAAAAAAAAAAAAAGAGGGAGGGATGCAACACGAGGACTTTCCGGGAGGTCACCCATCCTAGTACTACTCTCGCCCAAGCACGCTTGACTGCGGAGTTCTGATGGGATCCGGTGCATTAGTGCTGGTATGATCGCATCTGTTAGTATAAACCATGCAATCGCATATATCGTTTTTTGAAAACTCAAGGGATCCTTCAATGTGGGTCCCACTTGATATGTGGATCGCTTTATTCACCTTGGACGTGCTTTCAACCGCAAAAAACAAGAGATAACCATATCCAAACATAATTTTGTGCTCGTAGCTAATTGTGTCGCGATCACAAAAAAACATCCGAAACACCTTAAAACGTCAAAATTCGGCCTCCGGAATGGTCCAACGGTACAAAGACCCATTGCCTTGCCAGAAACACTCTTGGGGCTTTCCGAAATGGTATTATGGGTCGCGTGGTTCCTCACGATGTAAAAGTTACGACTTTCTGTTTGTACTATATAGTCTTACGCAACAACCAAAAAAAAAAAAAAAAAAAAAGAGGGAGGGATGCAACACGAGGACTTTCCGGGAGGTCACCCATCCTAGTACTACT
>NC_141882.1:18375000-18387500 GCF_030686135.1 Camelina sativa
AATGGTCCAACGGTACGAAGACCCATTGCCTAGCCAGAAACACTCTTGGGGCTTTCCGAAATGGTATTATGGGTCGCGTGGTTCCTCACGATGTAAAAGTTACGACGTTCTGTTTGTACTATATAGTCTTACGCAACAACCAAAAAAAAAAAAAAAAAAAGAGGGAGGGATGCAACACGAGGACTTTCCGGGAGGTCACCCATCCTAGTACTACTCTCGCCCAAGCACGCTTGACTGCGGAGTTCTGAAGGGATCCGGTGCATTAGTGCTGGTATGATCGCATCTGTTAGTATAAACCATGCAATCGCATATATCGTTTTTTGAAAACTCAAGGGATCCTTCAATGTGGGTCCCACTTGATATGTGGATCGGTTTATTCACCTTGGACGTGCTTTCAACCGCAAAAAACAAGAGATAACCATATCCAAACATAATTTTGTGCTCGTAGCTAATTGTGTCGCGATCACAAAAAAACATCCGAAACACCTTAAAACGTCAAAATTCGGCCTCCGGAATGGTCCAACGGTACGAAGACCCATTGCCTTGCCAGAAACACTCTAGGGGCTTTCCGAAATGGTATTATGGGTCGCGTGGTTCCTCACGATGTAAAAGTTACGACGTTCTGTTTGTACTATATAGTCTTACGCAACAACCAAAAAAAAAAAAAAAAAAAAAGAGGGAGGGATGCAACACGAGGACTTTCCGGGAGGTCACCCATCCTAGTACTACTCTCGCCCAAGCACGCTTGACTGCGGAGTTCTGATGGGATCCGGTGCATTAGTGCTGGTATGATCGCATATGTTAGTATAAACCATGCAATCGCATATATCGTTTTTTGAAAACTCAAGGGATCCTTCGATGTGGGTCCCACTTGATATGTGGATCGCTTTATTCACCTTGGACGTGCTTCCAACCGCAAAAAACAAGAGATAACCATATCCAAACATAATTTTGTGCCCGTAGCTAATTGTGTCGCGATCACAAAAAAACATCCGAAACACCTTAAAACGTCAAAATTCGGCCTCCGGAATGGTCCAACGGTACGAAGACCCATTGCCTTGCCAGAAACACTCTAGGGGCTTTCCGAAATGGTATTATGGGTCGCGTGGTTCCTCACGATGTAAAAGTTACGACGTTCTGTTTGTACTATATAGTCTTACGCAACAACCAAAAAAAAAAAAAAAAAAAGAGTGAGGGATGGAACACGAGGACTTTCCGGGAGGTCACCCATCCTAGTACTACTCTCGCCCAAGCACGCTTGACTGCGGAGTTCTGATGGGATCCGGTGCATTAGTGCTGGTATGATCGCATATGTTAGTATAAACCATGCAATCGCATATATCGTTTTTTGAAAACTCAAGGGATCCTTCGATGTGGGTCCCACTTGATATGTGGATCGCTTTATTCACCTTGGACGTGCTTCCAACCGCAAAAAACAAGAGATAACCATATCCAAACATAATTTTGTGCCCGTAGCTAATTGTGTCGCGATCACAAAAAAACATCCGAAACACCTTAAAACGTCAAAATTCGGCCTCCGGAATGGTCCAACGGTACGAAGACCCATTGCCTTGCTAGAAACACTCTTGGGGCTTTCCGAAATGGTATTATGGGTCGCGTGGTTCCTCACGATGTAAAAGTTACGACGTTCTGTTTGTACTATATAGTCTTACGCAACAACCAAAAAAAAAAAAAAAAAAAAGAGTGAGGGATGCAACACGAGGACTTTCCGGGAGGTCACCCATCCTAGTACTACTCTCGCCCAAGCACGCTTGACTGCGGAGTTCTGATGGGATCCGGTGCATTAGTGCTGGTATGATCGCATCCGTTAGTATAAACCATGCAATCGCATATATCGTTTTTTGAAAACTCAAGGGATCCTTCAATGTGGGTCCCACTTGATATGTGGATCGGTTTATTCACCTTGGACGTGCTTTCAACCGCAAAAAACAAGAGATAACCATATCCAAACATAATTTTGTGCTCGTAGCTAATTGTGTCGCGATCACAAAAAAACATCCGAAACACCTTAAAACGTCAAAATTCGGCCTCCGGAATGGTCCAACGGTACGAAGACCCATTGCCTTGCCAGAAACACTCTAGGGGCTTTCCGAAATGGTATTATGGGTCGCGTGGTTCCTCACGATGTAAAAGTTACGACGTTCTGTTTGTACTATATAGTCTTACGCAACAACCAAAAAAAAAAAAAAAAAAAAAGAGGGAGGGATGCAACACGAGGACTTTCCGGGAGGTCACCCATCTTAGTACTACTCTCGCCCAAGCACGCTTGACTGCGGAGTTCTGATGGGATCCGGTGCATTAGTGCTGGTATGATCGCATATGTTAGTATAAACCATGCAATCGCATATATCGTTTTTTGAAAACTCAAGGGATCCTTCGATGTGGGTCCCACTTGATATGTGGATCGCTTTATTCACCTTGGACGTGCTTCCAACCGCAAAAAACAAGAGATAACCATATCCAAACATAATTTTGTGCCCGTAGCTAATTGTGTCGCGATCACAAAAAAACATCCGAAACACCTTAAAACGTCAAAATTCGGCCTCCGGAATGGTCCAACGGTACGAAGACCCATTGCCTTGCTAGAAACACTCTTGGGGCTTTCCGAAATGGTATTATGGGTCGCGTGGTTCCTCACGATGTAAAAGTTACGACGTTCTGTTTGTACTATATAGTCTTACGCAACAACCAAAAAAAAAAAAAAAAAAAAGAGTGAGGGATGCAACACGAGGACTTTCCGGGAGGTCACCCATCCTAGTACTACTCTCGCCCAAGCACGCTTGACTGCGGAGTTCTGAAGGGATCCGGTGCATTAGTGCTGGTATGATCGCATCTGTTAGTATAAACCATGCAATCGCATATATCGTTTTTTGAAAACTCAAGGGATCCTTCAATGTGGGTCCCACTTGATATGTGGATCGGTTTATTCACCTTGGACGTGCTTTCAACCGCAAAAAACAAGAGATAACCATATCCAAACATAATTTTGTGCTCGTAGCTAATTGTGTCGCGATCACAAAAAAACATCCGAAACACCTTAAAACGTCAAAATTCGGCCTCCGGAATGGTCCAACGGTACGAAGACCCATTGCCTTGCCAGAAACACTCTAGGGGCTTTCCGAAATGGTATTATGGGTCGCGTGGTTCCTCACGATGTAAAAGTTACGACGTTCTGTTTGTACTATATAGTCTTACGCAACAACCAAAAAAAAAAAAAAAAAAAAGAGGGAGGGATGCAACACGAGGACTTTCCGGGAGGTCACCCATCCTAGTACTACTCTCGCCCAAGCTCGCTTGACTGCGGAGTTCTGATGGGATCCGGTGCATTAGTGCTGGTATGATCGCATCTGTTAGTATAAACCATGCAATCGCATATATCGTTTTTTGAAAACTCAAGGGATCCTTCGATGTGGGTCCCACTTGATATGTGGATCGGTTTATTCACCTTGGACGTGCTTCCAACCGCAAAAAACAAGAGATAACCATATCCAAACATAATTTTGTGCCCGTAGCTAATTGTGTCGCGATCACAAAAAAACATCCGAAACACCTTAAAACGTCAAAATTCGGCCTCCGGAATGGTCCAACGGTACGAAGACCCATTTCCTTGCCAGAAACACTCTTGGGGCTTTCCAAAATGGTATTATGGGTCGCGTGGTTCCTCACGATGTAAAAGTTACGACGTTCTGTTTGTACTATATAGTCTTACGCAACAACCAAAAGAAAAAAAAATAAAAAAAGAGGGAGGGATGCAACACGAGGACTTTCCGGGAGGTCACCCATCCTAGTACTACTCTCGCCCAAGCACGCTTGACTGCGGAGTTCTGATGGGATCCGGTGCATTAGTGCTGGTATGATCGCATCTGTTAGTATAAACCATGCAATCGCATATATCGTTTTTTGAAAACTCAAGGGATCCTTCGATGTGGGTCCCACTTGATATGTGGATCGGTTTATTCACCTTGGACGTGCTTCCAACCGCAAAAAACAAGAGATAACCATATCCAAACATAATTTTGTGCCCGTAGCTAATTGTGTCGCGATCACAAAAAAACATCCGAAACACCTTAAAACGTCAAAATTCGGCCTCCGGAATGGTCCAACGGTACGAAGACCCATTGCCTTGCCAGAAACACTCTTGGGGCTTTCCAAAATGGTATTATGGGTCGCGTGGTTCCTCACGATGTAAAAGTTACGACGTTCTGTTTGTACTATATAGTCTTACGCAACAACCAAAAGAAAAAAAAATAAAAAAAGAGGGAGGGATGCAACACGAGGACTTTCCGGGAGGTCACCCATCCTAGTACTACTCTCGCCCAAGCACGCTTGACTGCGGAGTTCTGATGGGATCCGGTGCATTAGTGCTGGTATGATCGCATCTGTTAGTATAAACCATGCAATCGCATATATCGTTTTTTGAAAACTCAAGGGATCCTTCGATGTGGGTCCCACTTGATATGTGGATCGGTTTATTCACCTTGGACGTGCTTCCAACCGCAAAAAACAAGAGATAACCATATCCAAACATAATTTTGTGCCCGTAGCTAATTGTGTCGCGATCACAAAAAAACATCCGAAACACCTTAAAACGTCAAAATTCGGCCTCCGGAATGGTCCAACGGTACGAAGACCCATTGCCTTGCCAGAAACACTCTTGGGGCTTTCCAAAATGGTATTATGGGTCGCGTGGTTCCTCACGATGTAAAAGTTACGACGTTCTGTTTGTACTATATAGTCTTACGCAACAACCAAAAAAAAAAAAAATAAAAAAGAGGGAGGGATGCAACACGAGGACTTTCCGGGAGGTCACCCATCCTAGTACTACTCTCGCCCAAGCACGCTTAACTGCGGAGTTCTGATGGGATCCGGTGCATTAGTGCTGGTATGATCGCATCCGTTAGTATAAACCATGCAATCGCATATATCGTTTTTTGAAAACTCAAGGGATCCTTCAATGTGGGTCCCACTTGATATGTGGATCGCTTTATTCACCTTGGACGTGCTTTCAACCGCAAAAAACAAGAGATAACCATATCCAAACATAATTTTGTGCTCGTAGCTAATTGTGTCGCGATCACAAAAAAACATCCGAAACACCTTAAAACGTCAAAATTCGGCCTCCGGAATGGTCCAACGGTACGAAGACCCATTGCCTTGCCAGAAACACTCTTGGGGCTTTCCGAAATGGTATTATGGGTCGCGTGGTTCCTCACGATGTAAAAGTTACGACGTTCTGTTTGTACTATATAGTCTTACGCAACAACCAAAAAAAAAAGAAAAAAAAAAGAGGGAGGGATGCAACACGAGGACTTTCCGGGAGGTCAGCCATCCTAGTACTACTCTCGCCCAAGCACGCTTGACTGCGGAGTTCTGATGGGATCCGGTGCATTAGTGCTGGTATGATCGCATCCGTTAGTATAAACCATGCAATCGCATATATCATTTTTTGAAAACTCAAGGGATCCTTCAATGTGGGTCCCACTTGATATGTGGATCGCTTTATTCACCTTGGAAGTGCTTTCAACCGCAAAAAACAAGAGATAACCATATCCAAACATAATTTTGTGCTCGTAGCTAATTGTGTCGCGATCACAAAAAAACATCCGAAACACCTTAAAACGTCAAAATTCGGCCTCCGGAATGGTCCAACGGTACGAAGACCCATTGCCTTGCCAGAAACACTCTTGGGGCTTTCCGAAATGGTATTATGGGTCGCGTGGTTCCTCACGATGTAAAAGTTACGACGTTCTGTTTGTACTATATAGTCTTACGCAACAACCAAAAAAAAAAAAAAAAAAAAGAGGGAGGGATGCAACACGAGGACTTTCCGGGAGGTCAGCCATCCTAGTACTACTCTCGCCCAAGCACGCTTGACTGCGGAGTTCTGATGGGATCCGGTGCATTAGTGCTGGTATGATCGCATCCGTTAGTATAAACCATGCAATCGCATATATCGTTTTTTGAAAACTCAAGGGATCCTTCAATGTGGGTCCCACTTGATATGTGGATCGGTTTATTCACCTTGGACGTGCTTCCAACCGCAAAAAACAAGAGATAACCATATCCAAACATAATTTTGTGCTCGTAGCTAATTGTGTCGCGATCACAAAAAAACATCCGAAACACCTTAAAACGTCAAAATTCGGCCTCCGGAATGGTCCAACGGTACGAAGACCCATTGCCTTGCCATAAACACTCTTGGGGTTTTCCGAAATGGTATTATGGGTCGCGTGGTTCCTCACGATGTAAAAGTTACGACGTTCTGTTTGTACTATATAGTCTTACGCAACAACCAAAAAAAAAAAAAAAAAAGAGGGAGGGATGCAACACGAGGATTTTCCGGGAGGTCACCCATCCTAGTACTACTCTCGCCCAAGCACGCTTGACTGCGGAGTTCTGATGGGATCCGGTGCATTAGTGCTGGTATGATCGCATCCGTTAGTATAAACCATGCAATCGCATATATCGTTTTTTGAAAACTCAAGGGATCCTTCAATGTGGGTCCCACTTGCTATGTGGATCGCTTTATTCACCTTGGACGTGCTTCCAACCGCAAAAAACAAGAGATAACCATATCCAAACATAATTTTGTGCTCGTAGCTAATTGTGTCGCGATCACAAAAAAACATCCGAAACACCTTAAAACGTCAAAATTCGGCCTCCGGAATGGTCCAACGGTACGAAGACCCATTGCCTTGCCAGAAACACTCTTGGGGCTTTCCGAAATGGTATTATGGGTCGCGTGGTTCCTCACGATGTAAAAGTTACGACGTTCTGTTTGTACTATATAGTCTTACGCAACAACCAAAAAAAAAAAAAAAAAAAAGAGGGAGGGATGCAACACGAGGACTTTCCGGGAGGTCACCCATCCTAGTACTACTCTCGCCCAAGCACGCTTGACTGCGGAGTTCTGATGGGATCCGGTGCATTAGTGCTGGTATGATCGCATCTGTTAGTATAAACCATGCAATCGCATATATCGTTTTTTGAAAACTCAAGGGATCCTTCAATGTGGGTCCCACTTGATATGTGGATCGCTTTATTCACCTTGGACGTGCTTTCAACCGCAAAAAACAAGAGATAACCATATCCAAACATAATTTTGTGCTCGTAGCTAATTGTGTCGCGATCACAAAAAAACATCCGAAACACCTTAAAACGTCAAAATTCGGCCTCCGGAATGGTCCAACGGTACGAAGACCCATTGCCTTGCCAGAAACACTCTAGGGGCTTTCCGAAATGGTATTATGGGTTGCGTGGTTCCTCACGATGTAAAAGTTACGACGTTCTGTTTGTACTATATAGTCTTACGCAACAACCAAAAAAAAAAAAAAAAAAAAAGAGGGAGGGATGCAACACGAGGACTTTCCGGGAGGTCACCCATCCTAGTACTACTCTCGCCCAAGCACGCTTGACTGCGGAGTTCTGATGGGATCCGGTGCATTAGTGCTGGTATGATCGCATATGTTAGTATAAACCATGCAATCGCATATATCGTTTTTTGAAAACTCAAGGGATCCTTCGATGTGGGTCCCACTTGATATGTGGATCGCTTTATTCACCTTGGACGTGCTTCCAACCGCAAAAAACAAGAGATAACCATATCCAAACATAATTTTGTGCTCGTAGCTAATTGTGTCGCGATCACAAAAAAACATCCGAAACACCTTAAAACGTCAAAATTCGGCCTCCGGAATGGTCCAACGGTACGAAGACCCATTGCCTTGCCAGAAACACTCTTGGGGCTTTCCAAAATGGTATTTTGGGTCGCGTGGTTCCTCACGATGTAAAAGTTACGACGTTCTGTTTGTACTATATAGTCTTACGCAACAAGCAAAAAAAAAAAAAAAAAAAAAAAGAGGGAGGGATGCAACACGAGGACTTTCCGGGAGGTCACCCATCCTAGTACTACTCTCGCCCAAGCACGCTTGACTGCGGAGTTCTGATGGGATCCGGTGCATTAGTGCTGGTATGATCGCATCTGTTAGTATAAACCATGCAATCGCATATATCGTTTTTTGAAAACTCAAGGGATCCTTCAATGTGGGTCCCACTTGATATGTGGATCGGTTTATTCACCTTGGACGTGCTTCCAACCGCAAAAAACAAGAGATAACCATATCCAAACATAATTTTGTGCTCGTAGCTAATTGTGTCGCGATCACAAAAAAACATCCGAAACACCTTAAAACGTCAAAATTCGGCCTCCGGAATGGTCCAACGGTACGAAGACCCATTGCCTTGCCAGAAACACTCTTGGGGCTTTCCAAAATGGTATTATGGGTCGCGTGGTTCCTCACGATGTAAAAGTTACGACGTTCTGTTTGTACTATATAGTCTTACGCAACAACCAAAAAAAAAAAAAAATAAAAAAGAGGGAGGGATGCAACACGAGGACTTTCCGGGAGGTCACCCATCCTAGTACTACTCTCGCCCAAGCACGCTTAACTGCGGAGTTCTGATGGGATCCGGTGCATTAGTGCTGGTATGATCGCATCCGTTAGTATAAACCATGCAATCGCATATATCGTTTTTTGAAAACTCAAGGGATCCTTCAATGTGGGTCCCACTTGATATGTGGATCGCTTTATTCACCTTGGACGTGCTTTCAACCGCAAAAAACAAGAGATAACCATATCCAAACATAATTTTGTGCTCGTAGCTAATTGTGTCGCGATCACAAAAAAACATCCGAAACACCTTAAAACGTCAAAATTCGGCCTCCGGAATGGTCCAACGGTACGAAGACCCATTGCCTTGCCAGAAACACTCTTGGGGCTTTCCGAAATGGTATTATGGGTCGCGTGGTTCCTCACGATGTAAAAGTTACGACGTTCTGTTTGTACTATATAGTCTTACGCAACAACCAAAAAAAAAAGAAAAAAAAAAGAGGGAGGGATGCAACACGAGGACTTTCCGGGAGGTCAGCCATCCTAGTACTACTCTCGCCCAAGCACGCTTGACTGCGGAGTTCTGATGGGATCCGGTGCATTAGTGCTGGTATGATCGCATCCGTTAGTATAAACCATGCAATCGCATATATCATTTTTTGAAAACTCAAGGGATCCTTCAATGTGGGTCCCACTTGATATGTGGATCGCTTTATTCACCTTGGAAGTGCTTTCAACCGCAAAAAACAAGAGATAACCATATCCAAACATAATTTTGTGCTCGTAGCTAATTGTGTCGCGATCACAAAAAAACATCCGAAACACCTTAAAACGTCAAAATTCGGCCTCCGGAATGGTCCAACGGTACGAAGACCCATTGCCTTGCCAGAAACACTCTTGGGGCTTTCCGAAATGGTATTATGGGTCGCGTGGTTCCTCACGATGTAAAAGTTACGACGTTCTGTTTGTACTATATAGTCTTACGCAACAACCAAAAAAGAAAAAAAAAAAAGAGGGAGGGATGCAACACGAGGACTTTCCGGGAGGTCAGCCATCCTAGTACTACTCTCGCCCAAGCACGCTTGACTGCGGAGTTCTGATGGGATCCGGTGCATTAGTGCTGGTATGATCGCATCCGTTAGTATAAACCATGCAATCGCATATATCGTTTTTTGAAAACTCAAGGGATCCTTCAATGTGGGTCCCACTTGCTATGTGGATCGCTTTATTCACCTTGGACGTGCTTCCAACCGCAAAAAACAAGAGATAACCATATCCAAACATAATTTTGTGCTCGTAGCTAATTGTGTCGCGATCACAAAAAAACATCCGAAACACCTTAAAACGTCAAAATTCGGCCTCCGGAATGGTCCAACGGTACGAAGACCCATTGCCTTGCCAGAAACACTCTTGGGGCTTTCCGAAATGGTATTATGGGTCGCGTGGTTCCTCACGATGTAAAAGTTACGACGTTCTGTTTGTACTATATAGTCTTACGCAACAACCAAAAAAAAAAAAAAAAAAAAGAGGGAGGGATGCAACACGAGGACTTTCCGGGAGGTCACCCATCCTAGTACTACTCTCGCCCAAGCACGCTTGACTGCGGAGTTCTGATGGGATCCGGTGCATTAGTGCTGGTATGATCGCATCTGTTAGTATAAACCATGCAATCGCATATATCGTTTTTTGAAAACTCAAGGGATCCTTCAATGTGGGTCCCACTTGATATGTGGATCGCTTTATTCACCTTGGACGTGCTTTCAACCGCAAAAAACAAGAGATAACCATATCCAAACATAATTTTGTGCTCGTAGCTAATTGTGTCGCGATCACAAAAAAACATCCGAAACACCTTAAAACGTCAAAATTCGGCCTCCGGAATGGTCCAACGGTACGAAGACCCATTGCCTTGCCAGAAACACTCTAGGGGCTTTCCGAAATGGTATTATGGGTCGCGTGGTTCCTCACGATGTAAAAGTTACGACGTTCTGTTTGTACTATATAGTCTTACGCAACAACCAAAAAAAAAAAAAAAAAAAAAGAGGGAGGGATGCAACACGAGGACTTTCCGGGAGGTCACCCATCCTAGTACTACTCTCGCCCAAGCACGCTTGACTGCGGAGTTCTGATGGGATCCGGTGCATTAGTGCTGGTATGATCGCATATGTTAGTATAAACCATGCAATCGCATATATCGTTTTTTGAAAACTCAAGGGATCCTTCGATGTGGGTCCCACTTGATATGTGGATCGCTTTATTCACCTTGGACGTGCTTCCAACCGCAAAAAACAAGAGATAACCATATCCAAACATAATTTTGTGCTCGTAGCTAATTGTGTCGCGATCACAAAAAAACATCCGAAACACCTTAAAACGTCAAAATTCGGCCTCCGGAATGGTCCAACGGTACGAAGACCCATTGCCTTGCCAGAAACACTCTTGGGGCTTTCCAAAATGGTATTTTGGGTCGCGTGGTTCCTCACGATGTAAAAGTTACGACGTTCTGTTTGTACTATATAGTCTTACGCAACAAGCAAAAAAAAAAAAAAAAAAGAGAGGGAGGGATGCAACACGAGGACTTTCCGGGAGGTCACCCATCCTAGTACTACTCTCGCCCAAGCACGCTTGACTGCGGAGTTCTGATGGGATCCGGTGCATTAGTGCTGGTATGATCGCATCTGTTAGTATAAACGATGCAATCGCATATATCGTTTTTTGAAAACTCAAGGGATCCTTCAATGTGGGTCCCACTTGATATGTGGATCGCTTTATTCACCTTGGACGTGCTTCCAACCGCAAAAAACAAGAGATAACCATATCCAAACATAATTTTGTGCTCGTAGCTAATTGTGTCGCGATCACAAAAAAACATCCGAAACACCTTAAAACGTCAAAATTCGGCCTCCGGAATGGTCCAACGGTACGACGACCCATTGTCTTGCCAGAAACACTCTTGGGGCTTTCCGAAATGGTATTATGGGTCGCGTGGTTCATCACGATGTAAAAGTTATGACGTTCTGTTTGTACTATATAGTCTTACGCAACAACCAAAAAAAAAAAAAAAAAAAAAGAGGGAGGGATGCAACACGAGGACTTTCCGGGAGGTCACCCATCCTAGTACTACTCTCGCCCAAGCACGCTTGACTGCGGAGTTCTGATGGGATCCGGTGCATTAGTGCTGGTATGATCGCATCTGTTAGTATAAACGATGCAATCGCATATATCGTTTTTTGAAAACTCAAGGGATCCTTCAATGTGGGTCCCACTTGATATGTGGATCGCTTTATTCACCTTGGACGTGCTTCCAACCGCAAAAAACAAGAGATAACCATATCCAAACATAATTTTGTGCTCGTAGCTAATTGTGTCGCGATCACAAAAAAACATCCGAAACACCTTAAAACGTCAAAATTCGGCCTCCGGAATGGTCCAACGGTACGAAGAACCATTGCCTTGCCAGAAACACTCTTGGGGCTTTCCGAAATGGTATTATGGGTCGCGTGGTTCCTCACGATATAAAAGTTACGACGTTCTGTTTGTACTATATAGTCTTAAGCAACAACCAAAAAAAAAAAAAAAAAAAGAGGGAGGGATGCAACACGAGGACTTTCCGGGAGGTCACCCATCCTAGTACTACTCTCGCCCAAGCACGCTTGACTGCGGAGTTCTGATGGGATCCGGTGCATTAGTGCTGGTATGATCGCATCTGTTAGTATAAACCATGCAATCGCATATATCGTTTTTTGAAAACTCAAGGGATCCTTCAATGTGGGTCCCACTTGATATGTGGATCGCTTTATTCACCTTGGACGTGCTTCCAACGGCAAAAAACAAGAGATAACCATATCCAAACATAATTTTGTGCTCGTAGCTAATTGTGTCGCGATCACAAAAAAACATCCGAAACACCTTAAAACGTCAAAATTCGGCATCCGGAATGGTCCAACGGTACGAAGACCCATTGCCTTGCCAGAAACACTCTTGGGGCTTTCCGAAATGGTATTATGGGTCGCGTGGTTCCTCACGATATAAAAGTTACGACGTTCTGTTTGTACTATATAGTCTTACGCAACAACCAAAAAAAAAAAA
>NC_141882.1:18407500-18470000 GCF_030686135.1 Camelina sativa
TAAAAGTTACGACGTTCTGTTTGTACTATATAGTCTTACGCAACAACCAAAAAAAAAAAAAAAAAAAAGAGGGAGGGATGCAACACGAGGACTTTCCGGGAGGTCACCCATCCTAGTACTACTCTCGCCCAAGCACGCTTGACTGCGGAGTTCTGAAGGGATCCGGTGCATTAGTGCTGGTATGATCGCATCTGTTAGTATAAACCATGCAATCGCATATATCGTTTTTTGAAAACTCAAGGGATCCTTCAATGTGGGTCCCACTTGATATGTGGATCGCTTTATTCACCTTGGACGTGCTTCCAACGGCAAAAAACAAGAGATAACCATATCCAAACATAATTTTGTGCTCGTAGCTAATTGTGTCGCGATCACAAAAAAACATCCGAAACACCTTAAAACGTCAAAATTCGGCCTCCGGAATAGTCCAACGGTACGAAGACCCATTGCCTTGCCAGAAACACTCTTGGGGCTTTCCGAAATGGTATTATGGGTCGCGTGGTTCCTCACGATGTAAAAGTTACGACGTTCTGTTTGTACTATATAGTCTTACGCAACAACCAAAAAAAAAAAAAAAAAAAAAAAGAGGGAGGGATGCAACACGAGGACTTTCCGGGAGGTCACCCATCCTAGTACTACTCTCGCCCAAGCACGCTTGACTGCGGAGTTCTGATGGGATCCGGTGCATTAGTGCTGGTATGATCGCATCCGTTAGTATAAACCATGCAATCGCATATATCGTTTTTTGAAAACTCAAGGGATCCTTCAATGTGGGTCCCACTTGATATGTGGATCGCTTTATTCACCTTGGACGTGCTTCCAACCGCAAAAAACAAGAGATAACCATATCCAAACAGAATTTTGTGCTCGTAGCTAATTGTGTCGCGATCACAAAAAAACATCCGAAACACCTTAAAACGTCAAAATTCGGCCTCCGGAATGGTCCAACGGTACGAAGACCCATTGCCTTGCCAGAAACACTCTTGGGGCTTTCCGAAATGGTATTATGGGTCGCGTGGTTCCTCACGATGTAAAAGTTACGACGTTCTGTTTGTACTATATAGTCTTACGCAACAACCAAAAAAAAAAAAAAAAAAAAAAAGAGGGAGGGATGCAACACGAGGACTTTCCGGGAGGTCACCCATCCTAGTACTACTCTCGCCCAAGCACGCTTGACTGCGGAGTTCTGATGGGATCCGGTGCATTAGTGCTGGTATGATCGCATCCGTTAGTATAAACCATGCAATCGCATATATCGTTTTTTGAAAACTCAAGGGATCCTTCAATGTGGGTCCCACTTGATATGTGGATCGCTTTATTCACCTTGGACGTGCTTCCAACCGCAAAAAACAAGAGATAACCATATCCAAACAGAATTTTGTGCTCGTAGCTAATTGTGTCGCGATCACAAAAAAACATCCGAAACACCTTAAAACGTCAAAATTCGGCCTCCGGAATGCTCCAACGGTACGAAGACCCATTGCCTTGCCAGAAACACTCTTGGGGCTTTCCGAAATGGTATTATGCGTCGCGTGGTTCCTCACGATGTAAAAGTTACGACGTTCTGTTTGTACTATATAGTCTTACGCAACAACCAAAAAAAAAAAAAAAAAAAAGAGGGAGGGATGCAACACGAGGACTTTCCGGGAGGTCACCCATCCTAGTACTACTCTCGCCCAAGCACGCTTGACTGCGGAGTTCTGATGGGATCCGGTGCATTAGTGCTGGTATGATCGCATCCGTTAGTATAAACCATGCAATCGCATATATCGTTTTTTGAAAACTCAAGGGATCCTTCAATGTGGGTCCCACTTGATATGTGGATCGCTTTATTCACCTTGGACGTGCTTCCAACCGCAAAAAACAAGAGATAACCATATCCAAACATAATTTTGTGCTCGTAGTTAATTGTGTCGCGATCACAAAAAAACTTCCGAAACACTTTAAAACGTCAAAATTCGGCCTCCGGAATGCTCCAACGGTACGAAGACCCATTGCCTTGCCAGAAACACTCTTGGGGCTTTCCGAAATGGTATTATGGGTCGCGTGGTTCCTCACGATGTAAAAGTTACGAGGTTCTGTTTGTACTATATAGTCTTACGCAACAACTAAAAAAAAAAAAAAAAAAAGAGGGAGGGATGCAACACGAGGACTTTCCGGGAGGTCACCCATCCTAGTACTACTCTCGCCCAAGCACGCTTGACTGCGGAGTTCTGATGGGATCCGGTGCATTAGTGCTGGTATGATCGCATCTGTTAGTATAAACCATGCAATCGCATATATCGTTTTTTGAAAACTCAAGGGATCCTTCAATGTGGGTCCCACTTGATATGTGAATCGCTTTATTCACCTTGGACGTGCTTCCAACGGCAAAAAACAAGAGATAACCATATCCAAACATAATTTTGTGCTCGTAGCTAATTGTGTCGCGATCACAAAAAAACATCCGAAACACCTTAAAACGTCAAAATTCGGCCTCCGGAATGGTCCAACGGTACGAAGACCCATTGCCTTGCCAGAAACACTCTTGGGGCTTTCCGAAATGGTATTATGGGTCGCGTGGTTCCTCACGATGTAAAAGTTACGACGTTCTGTTTGTACTATATAGTCTTACGCAACAACCAAAAAAAAAAAAAAAAAAAAAAAGAGGGAGGGATGCAACACGAGGACTTTCCGGGAGGTCACCCATCCTAGTACTACTCTCGCCCAAGCACGCTTGACTGCGGAGTTCTGATGGGATCCGGTGCATTAGTGCTGGTATGATCGCATCCGTTAGTATAAACCATGCAATCGCATATATCGTTTTTTGAAAACTCAAGGGATCCTTCAATGTGGGTCCCACTTGATATGTGGATCGCTTTATTCACCTTGGACGTGCTTCCAACCGCAAAAAACAAGAGATAACCATATCCAAACAGAATTTTGTGCTCGTAGCTAATTGTGTCGCGATCACAAAAAAACATCCGAAACACCTTAAAACGTCAAAATTCGGCCTCCGGAATGGTCCAACGGTACGAAGACCCATTGCCTTGCCAGAAACACTCTTGGGGCTTTCCGAAATGGTATTATGGGTCGCGTGGTTCCTCACGATGTAAAAGTTACGACGTTCTGTTTGTACTATATAGTCTTACGCAACAACCAAAAAAAAAAAAAAAAAAAAAAAGAGGGAGGGATGCAACACGAGGACTTTCCGGGAGGTCACCCATCCTAGTACTACTCTCGCCCAAGCACGCTTGACTGCGGAGTTCTGATGGGATCCGGTGCATTAGTGCTGGTATGATCGCATCCGTTAGTATAAACCATGCAATCGCATATATCGTTTTTTGAAAACTCAAGGGATCCTTCAATGTGGGTCCCACTTGATATGTGGATCGCTTTATTCACCTTGGACGTGCTTCCAACCGCAAAAAACAAGAGATAACCATATCCAAACAGAATTTTGTGCTCGTAGCTAATTGTGTCGCGATCACAAAAAAACATCCGAAACACCTTAAAACGTCAAAATTCGGCCTCCGGAATGCTCCAACGGTACGAAGACCCATTGCCTTGCCAGAAACACTCTTGGGGCTTTCCGAAATGGTATTATGCGTCGCGTGGTTCCTCACGATGTAAAAGTTACGACGTTCTGTTTGTACTATATAGTCTTACGCAACAACCAAAAAAAAAAAAAAAAAAAAGAGGGAGGGATGCAACACGAGGACTTTCCGGGAGGTCACCCATCCTAGTACTACTCTCGCCCAAGCACGCTTGACTGCGGAGTTCTGATGGGATCCGGTGCATTAGTGCTGGTATGATCGCATCCGTTAGTATAAACCATGCAATCGCATATATCGTTTTTTGAAAACTCAAGGGATCCTTCAATGTGGGTCCCACTTGATATGTGGATCGCTTTATTCACCTTGGACGTGCTTCCAACCGCAAAAAACAAGAGATAACCATATCCAAACATAATTTTGTGCTCGTAGTTAATTGTGTCGCGATCACAAAAAAACTTCCGAAACACTTTAAAACGTCAAAATTCGGCCTCCGGAATGCTCCAACGGTACGAAGACCCATTGCCTTGCCAGAAACACTCTTGGGGCTTTCCGAAATGGTATTATGGGTCGCGTGGTTCCTCACGATGTAAAAGTTACGAGGTTCTGTTTGTACTATATAGTCTTACGCAACAACTAAAAAAAAAAAAAAAAAAAAGAGGGAGGGATGCAACACGAGGACTTTCCGGGAGGTCACCCATCCTAGTACTACTCTCGCCCAAGCACGCTTGACTGCGGAGTTCTGATGGGATCCGGTGCATTAGTGCTGGTATGATCGCATCTGTTAGTATAAACCATGCAATCGCATATATCGTTTTTTGAAAACTCAAGGGATCCTTCAATGTGGGTCCCACTTGATATGTGAATCGCTTTATTCACCTTGGACGTGCTTCCAACGG
The DNA here is from genome assembly GCF_030686135.1 of Camelina sativa. Taxonomy (NCBI): domain Eukaryota; kingdom Viridiplantae; phylum Streptophyta; class Magnoliopsida; order Brassicales; family Brassicaceae; genus Camelina; species Camelina sativa. The sequence goes on from NC_141882.1 coordinate 18,411,933, forward strand.
CAAAAAACAAGAGATAACCATATCCAAACATAATTTTGTGCTCGTAGCTAATTGTGTCGCGATCACAAAAAAACATCCGAAACACCTTAAAACGTCAAAATTCGGCCTCCGGAATGGTCCAACGGTACAAAGACCCATTGCCTTGCCAGAAACACTCTTGGGGCTTTCCGAAATGGTATTATGGGTCGCGTGGTTCCTCACGATGTAAAAGTTACGACATTCTGTTTGTACTATATAGTCTTACGCAACAACCAAAAAAAAAAAAAAAAGAGAGGGAGGGATGCAACACGAGGACTTTCCGGGAGGTCACCCATCCTAGTACTACTCTCGCCCAAGCACGCTTGACTGCGGAGTTCTGATGGGATCCGGTGCATTAGTGCTGGTATGATCGCATCTGTTAGTATAAACCATGCAATCGCATATATCGTTTTTTGAAAACTCAAGGGATCCTTCAATGTGGGTCCCACTTGATATGTGGATCGCTATATTCACCTTGGACGTGCTTTCAACCGCAAAAAACAAGAGATAACCATATCCAAACATAATTTTGTGCTCGTAGCTAATTGTGTCGCGATCACAAAAAAACATCCGAAACACCTTAAAACGTCAAAATTCGGCCTCCGGAATGGTCCAACGGTACGAAGACCCATTGCCTTGCCAGAAACACTCTTGGGGCTTTCCGAAATGGTATTATGGGTCGCGTGGTTCCTCACGATGTAAAAGTTACGACGTTCTGTTTGTACTATATAGTCTTACGCAACAACCAAAAAAAAAAAAAAAAAAAAAGAGGGAGGGATGCAACACGAGGACTTTCCGGGAGGTCACCCATCCTAGTACTACTCTCGCCCAAGAACGCTTGACTGCGGAGTTCTGAAGGGATCCGGTGCATTAGTGCTGGTATGATCGCATCTGTTAGTATAAACCATGCAATCGCATATATCGTTTTTTGAAAACTCAAGGGATCCTTCAATGTGGGTCCCACTTGATATGTGGATCGCTTTATTCACCTTGGACGTGCTTCCAACGGCAAAAAACAAGAGATAACCATATGCAAACATAATTTTGTGCTCGTAGCTAATTGTGTCGCGATCACAAAAAAACATCTGAAACACCTTAAAACGTCAAAATTCGGCCTCCGGAATGGTCCAACGGTACGAAGACCCATTGCCTTGCCAGAAACACTCTTGGGGCTTTCCGAAATGGTATTATGGGTCGCGTGGTTCCTCACGATGTAAAAGTTACGACGTTCTGTTTGTACTATATAGTCTTACGCAACAACCAAAAAAAAAAAAAAAAAGAGAGGGAGGGATGAAACACGAGGACTTTCCGGGAGGTCACCCATCCTAGTACTACTCTCGCCCAAGCACGCTTGACTGCGGAGTTCTGATGGGATCCGGTGCATTAGTGCTGGTATGATCGCATCTGTTAGTATAAACCATGCAATCGCATATATCGTTTTTTGAAAACTCAAGGGATCCTTCAATGTGGGTCCCACTTGATATGTGGATCGCTTTATTCACCTTGGACGTGCTTTCAACCGCAAAAAACAAGAGATAACCATATCCAAACATAATTTTGTGCTCGTAGCTAATTGTGTCGCGATCACAAAAAAACATCCGAAACACCTTAAAACGTCAAAATTCGGCCTCCGGAATGGTCCAACGGTACGAAGACCCATTGCCTTGCCAGAAACACTCTTGGGGCTTTCCGAAATGGTATTATGGGTCGCGTGGTTCCTCACGATGTAAAAGTTACGACGTTCTGTTTGTACTATATAGTCTTACGCAACAACCAAAAAAAAAAAAAAAAAGAGAGGGAGGGATGCAACACGAGGACTTTCCGGGAGGTCACCCATCCTAGTACTACTCTCGCCCAAGCACGCTTGACTGCGGAGTTCTGATGGGATCCGGTGCATTAGTGCTGGTATGATCGCATCCGTTAGTATAAACCATGCAATCGCATATATCGTTTTTTGAAAACTCAAGGGATCCTTCAATGTGGGTCCCACTTGATATGTGGATCGCTTTATTCACCTTGGACGTGCTTCCAACCGCAAAAAACAATAGATAACCATATCCAAACATAATTTTGTGCTCGTAGCTAATTGTGTCGCGATCACAAAAAACATCCGAAACACCTTAAAACGACAAAATTCGGCCTCCGGAATGGTCCAACGGTACGAAGACCCATTGCCTTGCCAGAAACACTCTTGGGGCTTTCCGAAATGGTATTATGGGTCGCGTGGTTCCTCACGATGTAAAAGTTACGAGGTTCTGTTTGTACTATATAGTCTTACGCAACAACCAAAAAAAAAAAAAAAAAAAGAGGGAGGGATGCAACACGAGGACTTTCCGGGAGATCACCCATCCTAGTACTACTCTCGCCCAAGCACACTTAACTGCGGAGTTCTGATGGGATCCGGTGCATTAGTGCTGGTATGATCGCATCCGTTAGTATAAACCATGCAATCGCATATATCGTTTTTTGAAAACTCAAGGGATCCTTCAATGTGGGTCCCACTTGATATGTGGATCGCTTTATTCACCTTGGACGTGCTTTCAACCGCAAAAAACAAGAGATAACCATATCCAAACATAATTTTGTGCTCGTAGCTAATTGTGTCGCGATCACAAAAAAACATCCGAAACACCTTAAAACGTCAAAATTCGGCCTCCGGAATGGTCCAACGGTACGAAGACCCATTGCCTTGCCAGAAACACTCTTGGGGCTTTCCGAAATGGTATTATGCGTCGCGTGGTTCCTCACGATGTAAAAGTTACGACGTTCTGTTTGTACTATATAGTCTTACGCAACAACCAAAAAAAAAAAAAAAAAAAAAGAGGGAGGGATGCAACACGAGGACTTTCCGGGAGGTCACCCATTCTAGTACTACTCTCGCCCAAGCACGCTTGACTGCGGAGTTCTGATGGGATCCGGTGCATTAGTGCTGGTATGATCGCATCCGTTAGTATAAACCATGCAATCGCATATATCGTTTTTTGAAAACTCAAGGGATCCTTCAATGTGGGTCCCACTTGATATGTGGATCGCTTTATTCACCTTGGACGTGCTTCCAACCGCAAAAAACAAGAGATAACCATATCCAAACATAATTTTGTGCTTGTAGCTAATTGTGTCGCGATCACAAAAAAACATCCGAAACACCTTAAAACGTCAAAATTCGGCCTCCGGAATGGTCCAACGGTTCGAAGACCCATTGAGTTGCCAGAAACACTCTTGGGGCTTTCCGAAATGGTATTATGGGTCGCGTGGTTCCTCACGATGTAAAAGCTACGACGTTCTGTTTGTACTATATAGTCTTACGCAACAACCAAAAAAAAAAAAAAAAAAAAAGAGGGAGGGATGCAACACGAGGACTTTCCGGGAGGTCACCCATTCTAGTACTACTCTCGCCCAAGCACGCTTGACTGCGGAGTTCTGATGAAATCCGGTGCATTAGTGCTGGTATGATCGCATCCGTTAGTATAAACCATGCAATCGCATATATCGTTTTTTGAAAACTCAAGGGATCCTTCAATGTGGGTCCCACTTGATATGTGGATCGCTTTATTCACCTTGGACGTGCTTCCAACCGCAAAAAACAAGAGATAACCATATCCAAACATAATTTTGTGCTTGTAGCTAATTGTGTCGCGATCACAAAAAAACATCCGAAACACCTTAAAACGTCAAAATTCGGCCTCCGGAATGGTCCAATGGTACGAAGACCCATTGCCTTGCCAGAAACACTCTTGGGGCTTTCCGAAATGGTATTATGGGTCGCGTGGTTCCTCACGATGTAAAAGCTACGACGTTGTGTTTGTACTATATAGTCTTACGCAACAACCAAAAAAAAAAAAAAAAAAAAGAGGGAGGGATGCAACACGAGGACTTTCCGGGAGGTCACCCATTCTAGTACTACTCTCGCCCAAGCACGCTTGACTGCGGAGTTCTGATGGGATCCGGTGCATTAGTGCTGGTATGATCGCATCCGTTAGTATAAACCATGCAATCGCATATATCGTTTTTTGAAAACTCAAGGGATCCTTCAATGTGGGTCCCACTTGATATGTGGATCGCTTTATTCACCTTGGACGTGCTTCCAACCGCAAAAAACAAGAGATAACCATATCCAAACATAATTTTGTGCTCGTAGCTAATTGTGTCGCGATCACAAAAAAACATCCGAAACACCTTAAAACGTCAAAATTCGGCCTCCGGAATGGTCCAACGGTACGAAGACCCATTGCCTTGCCAGAAACACTCTTGGGGCTTTCCAAAATGGTATTATGGGTCGCGTGGTTCCTCACGATGTAAAAGTTACGACGTTCTGTTTGTACTATATAGTCTTACGCAACAACCAAAAAAAAAAAAAAAAAAAGAGGGAGGGATGCAACACGAGGACATTCCGGGAGGTCACCCATTCTAGTACTACTCTCGCCCAAGCACGCTTAACTGCGGAGTTCTGATGGGATCCGGTGCATTAGTGCTGGTATGATCGCATCCGTTAGTATAAACCATGCAATCGCATATATCGTTTTTTGAAAACTCAAGGGATCCTTCAATGTGGGTCCCACTTGATATGTGGATCGCTTTATTCACCTTGGACGTGCTTCCAACCGCAAAAAACAAGAGATAACCATATCCAAACATAATTTTGTGCTCGTAGCTAATTGTGTCGCGATCACAAAAAAACATCCGAAACACCTTAAAACGTCAAAATTCGGCCTCCGGAATGGTCCAACGGTACAAAGACCCATTGAGTTGCCAGAAACACTCTTGGGGCTTTCCGAAATGGTATTATGGGTCGCGTGGTTCCTCACGATGTAAAAGCTACGACGTTCTGTTTGTACTATATAGTCTTACGCAACAACCAAAAAAAAAAAAAAAAAAAAGAGGGAGGGATGCAACACGAGGACTTTCCGGGAGGTCACCCATTCTAGTACTACTCTCGCCCAAGCACGCTTGACTGCGGAGTTCTGATGGGATCCGGTGCATTAGTGCTGGTATGATCGCATCCGTTAGTATAAACCATGCAATCGCATATATCGTTTTTTGAAAACTCAAGGGATCCTTCAATGTGGGTCCCACTTGATATGTGGATCGCTTTATTCACCTTGGACGTGCTTCCAACCGCAAAAAACAAGAGATAACCATATCCAAACATAATTTTGTGCTCGTAGCTAATTGTGTCGCGATCACAAAAAAACATCCGAAACACCTTAAAACGTCAAAATTCGGCCTCCGGAATGGTCCAACGGTACAAAGACCCATTGCCTTGCCAGAAACACTCTTGGGGCTTTCCAAAATGGTATTATGGGTCGCGTGGTTCCTCACGATGTAAAAGTTACGACGTTCTGTTTGTACTATATAGTCTTACGCAACAACCAAAAAAAAAAAAAAAAAAAAAAGAGGGAGGGATGCAACACGAGGACATTCCGGGAGGTCACCCATTCTAGTTCTACTCTCGCCCAAGCACGCTTAACTGCGGAGTTATGATGGGATCCGGTGCATTAGTGCTGGTATGATCGCATCCGTTAGTATAAACCATGCAATCGCATATATCGTTTTTTGAAAACTCAAGGGATCCTTCAATGTGGGTCCCACTTGATATGTGGATCGCTTTATTCACCTTGGACGTGCTTCCAACCGCAAAAAACAAGAGATAACCATATCCAAACATAATTTTGTGCTCGTAGCTAATTGTGTCGCGATCACAAAAAAACATCCGAAACACCTTAAAACGTCAAAATTCGGCCTCCGGAATGGTCCAACGGTACAAAGACCCATTGAGTTGCCAGAAACACTCTTGGGGCTTTCCGAAATGGTATTATGGGTCGCGTGGTTCCTCACGATGTAAAAGCTACGACGTTCTGTTTGTACTATATAGTCTTACGCAACAACCAAAAAAAAAAAAAAAAAAAAAGAGGGAGGGATGCAACACGAGGACTTTCCGGGAGGTCACCCATTCTAGTACTACTCTCGCCCAAGCACGCTTGACTGCGGAGTTCTGATGGGATCCGGTGCATTAGTGCTGGTATGATCGCATCCGTTAGTATAAACCATGCAATCGCATATATCGTTTTTTGAAAACTCAAGGGATCCTTCAATGTGGGTCCCACTTGATATGTGGATCGCTTTATTCACCTTGGACGTGCTTCCAACCGCAAAAAACAAGAGATAACCATATCCAAACATAATTTTGTGCTTGTAGCTAATTGTGTCGCGATCACAAAAAAACATCCGAAACACCTTAAAACGTCAAAATTCGGCCTCCGGAATGGTCCAATGGTACGAAGACCCATTGCCTTGCCAGAAACACTCTTGGGGCTTTCCGAAATGGTATTATGGGTCGCGTGGTTCCTCACGATGTAAAAGCTACGACGTTCTGTTTGTACTATATAGTCTTACGCAACAACCAAAAAAAAAAAAAAAAAAAAGAGGGAGGGATGCAACACGAGGACTTTCCGGGAGGTCACCCATTCTAGTACTACTCTCGCCCAAGCACGCTTGACTGCGGAGTTCTGATGGGATCCGGTGCATTAGTGCTGGTATGATCGCATCCGTTAGTATAAACCATGCAATCGCATATATCGTTTTTTGAAAACTCAAGGGATCCTTCAATGTGGGTCCCACTTGATATGTGGATCGCTTTATTCACCTTGGACGTGCTTCCAACCGCAAAAAACAAGAGATAACCATATCCAAACATAATTTTGTGCTCGTAGCTAATTGTGTCGCGATCACAAAAAAACATCCGAAACACCTTAAAACGTCAAAATTCGGCCTCCGGAATGGTCCAACGGTACGAAGACCCATTGAGTTGCCAGAAACACTCTTGGGGCTTTCCGAAATGGTATTATGGGTCGCGTGGTTCCTCACGATGTAAAAGCTACGACGTTCTGTTTGTACTATATAGTCTTACGCAACAACCAAAAAAAAAAAAAAAAAAAAAGAGGGAGGGATGCAACACGAGGACTTTCCGGGAGGTCACCCATTCTAGTACTACTCTCGCCCAAGCACGCTTGACTGCGGAGTTCTGATGGGATCCGGTGCATTAGTGCTGGTATGATCGCATCCGTTAGTATAAACCATGCAATCGCATATATCGTTTTTTGAAAACTCAAGGGATCCTTCAATGTGGGTCCCACTTGATATGTGGATCGCTTTATTCACCTTGGACGTGCTTCCAACCGCAAAAAACAAGAGATAACCATATCCAAACATAATTTTGTGCTCGTAGCTAATTGTGTCGCGATCACAAAAAAACATCCGAAACACCTTAAAACGTCAAAATTCGGCCTCCGGAATGGTCCAACGGTTCGAAGACCCATTGAGTTGCCAGAAACACTCTTGGGGCTTTCCGAAATGGTATTATGGGTCGCGTGGTTCCTCACGATGTAAAAGCTACGACGTTCTGTTTGTACTATATAGTCTTACGCAACAACCAAAAAAAAAAAAAAAAAAAAAGAGGGAGGGATGCAACACGAGGACTTTCCGGGAGGTCACCCATTCTAGTACTACTCTCACCCAAGCACGCTTGACTGCGGAGTTCTGATGGGATCCGGTGCATTAGTGCTGGTATGATCGCATCCGTTAGTATAAACCATGCAATCGCATATATCGTTTTTTGAAAACTCAAGGGATCCTTCAATGTGGGTCCCACTTGATATGTGGATCGCTTTATTCACCTTGGACGTGCTTCCAACCGCAAAAAACAAGAGATAACCATATCCAAACATAATTTTGTGCTTGTAGCTAATTGTGTCGCGATCACAAAAAAACATCCGAAACACCTTAAAACGTCAAAATTCGGCCTCCGGAATGGTCCAATGGTACGAAGACCCATTGCCTTGCCAGAAACACTCTTGGGGCTTTCCGAAATGGTATTATGGGTCGCGTGGTTCCTCACGATGTAAAAGCTACGACGTTCTGTTTGTACTATATAGTCTTACGCAACAACCAAAAAAAAAAAAAAAAAAAAGAGGGAGGGATGCAACACGAGGACTTTCCGGGAGGTCACCCATTCTAGTACTACTCTCGCCCAAGCACGCTTGACTGCGGAGTTCTGATGGGATCCGGTGCATTAGTGCTGGTATGATCGCATCCGTTAGTATAAACCATGCAATCGCATATATCGTTTTTTGAAAACTCAAGGGATCCTTCAATGTGGGTCCCACTTGATATGTGGATCGCTTTATTCACCTTGGACGTGCTTCCAACCGCAAAAAACAAGAGATAACCATATCCAAACATAATTTTGTGCTCGTAGCTAATTGTGTCGCGATCACAAAAAAACATCCGAAACACCTTAAAACGTCAAAATTCGGCCTCCGGAATGGTCCAACGGTACGAAGACCCATTGCCTTGCCAGAAACACTCTTGGGGCTTTCCAAAATGGTATTATGGGTCGCGTGGTTCCTCACGATGTAAAAGTTACGACGTTCTGTTTGTACTATATAGTCTTACGCAACAACCAAAAAAAAAAAAAAAAAAAGAGGGAGGGATGCAACACGAGGACATTCCGGGAGGTCACCCATTCTAGTACTACTCTCGCCCAAGCACGCTTAACTGCGGAGTTCTGATGGGATCCGGTGCATTAGTGCTGGTATGATCGCATCCGTTAGTATAAACCATGCAATCGCATATATCGTTTTTTGAAAACTCAAGGGATCCTTCAATGTGGGTCCCACTTGATATGTGGATCGCTTTATTCACCTTGGACGTGCTTCCAACCGCAAAAAACAAGAGATAACCATATCCAAACATAATTTTGTGCTCGTAGCTAATTGTGTCGCGATCACAAAAAAACATCCGAAACACCTTAAAACGTCAAAATTCGGCCTCCGGAATGGTCCAACGGTACAAAGACCCATTGAGTTGCCAGAAACACTCTTGGGGCTTTCCGAAATGGTATTATGGGTCGCGTGGTTCCTCACGATGTAAAAGCTACGACGTTCTGTTTGTACTATATAGTCTTACGCAACAACCAAAAAAAAAAAAAAAAAAAAGAGGGAGGGATGCAACACGAGGACTTTCCGGGAGGTCACCCATTCTAGTACTACTCTCGCCCAAGCACGCTTGACTGCGGAGTTCTGATGGGATCCGGTGCATTAGTGCTGGTATGATCGCATCCGTTAGTATAAACCATGCAATCGCATATATCGTTTTTTGAAAACTCAAGGGATCCTTCAATGTGGGTCCCACTTGATATGTGGATCGCTTTATTCACCTTGGACGTGCTTCCAACCGCAAAAAACAAGAGATAACCATATCCAAACATAATTTTGTGCTCGTAGCTAATTGTGTCGCGATCACAAAAAAACATCCGAAACACCTTAAAACGTCAAAATTCGGCCTCCGGAATGGTCCAACGGTACAAAGACCCATTGCCTTGCCAGAAACACTCTTGGGGCTTTCCAAAATGGTATTATGGGTCGCGTGGTTCCTCACGATGTAAAAGTTACGACGTTCTGTTTGTACTATATAGTCTTACGCAACAACCAAAAAAAAAAAAAAAAAAAAAAGAGGGAGGGATGCAACACGAGGACATTCCGGGAGGTCACCCATTCTAGTTCTACTCTCGCCCAAGCACGCTTAACTGCGGAGTTATGATGGGATCCGGTGCATTAGTGCTGGTATGATCGCATCCGTTAGTATAAACCATGCAATCGCATATATCGTTTTTTGAAAACTCAAGGGATCCTTCAATGTGGGTCCCACTTGATATGTGGATCGCTTTATTCACCTTGGACGTGCTTCCAACCGCAAAAAACAAGAGATAACCATATCCAAACATAATTTTGTGCTCGTAGCTAATTGTGTCGCGATCACAAAAAAACATCCGAAACACCTTAAAACGTCAAAATTCGGCCTCCGGAATGGTCCAACGGTACAAAGACCCATTGAGTTGCCAGAAACACTCTTGGGGCTTTCCGAAATGGTATTATGGGTCGCGTGGTTCCTCACGATGTAAAAGCTACGACGTTCTGTTTGTACTATATAGTCTTACGCAACAACCAAAAAAAAAAAAAAAAAAAAAGAGGGAGGGATGCAACACGAGGACTTTCCGGGAGGTCACCCATTCTAGTACTACTCTCGCCCAAGCACGCTTGACTGCGGAGTTCTGATGGGATCCGGTGCATTAGTGCTGGTATGATCGCATCCGTTAGTATAAACCATGCAATCGCATATATCGTTTTTTGAAAACTCAAGGGATCCTTCAATGTGGGTCCCACTTGATATGTGGATCGCTTTATTCACCTTGGACGTGCTTCCAACCGCAAAAAACAAGAGATAACCATATCCAAACATAATTTTGTGCTTGTAGCTAATTGTGTCGCGATCACAAAAAAACATCCGAAACACCTTAAAACGTCAAAATTCGGCCTCCGGAATGGTCCAATGGTACGAAGACCCATTGCCTTGCCAGAAACACTCTTGGGGCTTTCCGAAATGGTATTATGGGTCGCGTGGTTCCTCACGATGTAAAAGCTACGACGTTCTGTTTGTACTATATAGTCTTACGCAACAACCAAAAAAAAAAAAAAAAAAAAGAGGGAGGGATGCAACACGAGGACTTTCCGGGAGGTCACCCATTCTAGTACTACTCTCGCCCAAGCACGCTTGACTGCGGAGTTCTGATGGGATCCGGTGCATTAGTGCTGGTATGATCGCATCCGTTAGTATAAACCATGCAATCGCATATATCGTTTTTTGAAAACTCAAGGGATCCTTCAATGTGGGTCCCACTTGATATGTGGATCGCTTTATTCACCTTGGACGTGCTTCCAACCGCAAAAAACAAGAGATAACCATATCCAAACATAATTTTGTGCTCGTAGCTAATTGTGTCGCGATCACAAAAAAACATCCGAAACACCTTAAAACGTCAAAATTCGGCCTCCGGAATGGTCCAACGGTACGAAGACCCATTGAGTTGCCAGAAACACTCTTGGGGCTTTCCGAAATGGTATTATGGGTCGCGTGGTTCCTCACGATGTAAAAGCTACGACGTTCTGTTTGTACTATATAGTCTTACGCAACAACCAAAAAAAAAAAAAAAAAAAAAGAGGGAGGGATGCAACACGAGGACTTTCCGGGAGGTCACCCATTCTAGTACTACTCTCGCCCAAGCACGCTTGACTGCGGAGTTCTGATGGGATCCGGTGCATTAGTGCTGGTATGATCGCATCCGTTAGTATAAACCATGCAATCGCATATATCGTTTTTTGAAAACTCAAGGGATCCTTCAATGTGGGTCCCACTTGATATGTGGATCGCTTTATTCACCTTGGACGTGCTTCCAACCGCAAAAAACAAGAGATAACCATATCCAAACATAATTTTGTGCTCGTAGCTAATTGTGTCGCGATCACAAAAAAACATCCGAAACACCTTAAAACGTCAAAATTCGGCCTCCGGAATGGTCCAACGGTTCGAAGACCCATTGAGTTGCCAGAAACACTCTTGGGGCTTTCCGAAATGGTATTATGGGTCGCGTGGTTCCTCACGATGTAAAAGCTACGACGTTCTGTTTGTACTATATAGTCTTACGCAACAACCAAAAAAAAAAAAAAAAAAAAAGAGGGAGGGATGCAACACGAGGACTTTCCGGGAGGTCACCCATTCTAGTACTACTCTCACCCAAGCACGCTTGACTGCGGAGTTCTGATGGGATCCGGTGCATTAGTGCTGGTATGATCGCATCCGTTAGTATAAACCATGCAATCGCATATATCGTTTTTTGAAAACTCAAGGGATCCTTCAATGTGGGTCCCACTTGATATGTGGATCGCTTTATTCACCTTGGACGTGCTTCCAACCGCAAAAAACAAGAGATAACCATATCCAAACATAATTTTGTGCTTGTAGCTAATTGTGTCGCGATCACAAAAAAACATCCGAAACACCTTAAAACGTCAAAATTCGGCCTCCGGAATGGTCCAATGGTACGAAGACCCATTGCCTTGCCAGAAACACTCTTGGGGCTTTCCGAAATGGTATTATGGGTCGCGTGGTTCCTCACGATGTAAAAGCTACGACGTTCTGTTTGTACTATATAGTCTTACGCAACAACCAAAAAAAAAAAAAAAAAAAAGAGGGAGGGATGCAACACGAGGACTTTCCGGGAGGTCACCCATTCTAGTACTACTCTCGCCCAAGCACGCTTGACTGCGGAGTTCTGATGGGATCCGGTGCATTAGTGCTGGTATGATCGCATCCGTTAGTATAAACCATGCAATCGCATATATCGTTTTTTGAAAACTCAAGGGATCCTTCAATGTGGGTCCCACTTGATATGTGGATCGCTTTATTCACCTTGGACGTGCTTCCAACCGCAAAAAACAAGAGATAACCATATCCAAACATAATTTTGTGCTCGTAGCTAATTGTGTCGCGATCACAAAAAAACATCCGAAACACCTTAAAACGTCAAAATTCGGCCTCCGGAATGGTCCAACGGTACGAAGACCCATTGCCTTGCCAGAAACACTCTTGGGGCTTTCCAAAATGGTATTATGGGTCGCGTGGTTCCTCACGATGTAAAAGTTACGACGTTCTGTTTGTACTATATAGTCTTACGCAACAACCAAAAAAAAAAAAAAAAAAAGAGGGAGGGATGCAACACGAGGACATTCCGGGAGGTCACCCATTCTAGTACTACTCTCGCCCAAGCACGCTTAACTGCGGAGTTCTGATGGGATCCGGTGCATTAGTGCTGGTATGATCGCATCCGTTAGTATAAACCATGCAATCGCATATATCGTTTTTTGAAAACTCAAGGGATCCTTCAATGTGGGTCCCACTTGATATGTGGATCGCTTTATTCACCTTGGACGTGCTTCCAACCGCAAAAAACAAGAGATAACCATATCCAAACATAATTTTGTGCTCGTAGCTAATTGTGTCGCGATCACAAAAAAACATCCGAAACACCTTAAAACGTCAAAATTCGGCCTCCGGAATGGTCCAACGGTACAAAGACCCATTGAGTTGCCAGAAACACTCTTGGGGCTTTCCGAAATGGTATTATGGGTCGCGTGGTTCCTCACGATGTAAAAGCTACGACGTTCTGTTTGTACTATATAGTCTTACGCAACAACCAAAAAAAAAAAAAAAAAAAAAGAGGGAGGGATGCAACACGAGGACTTTCCGGGAGGTCACCCATTCTAGTACTACTCTCGCCCAAGCACGCTTGACTGCGGAGTTCTGATGGGATCCGGTGCATTAGTGCTGGTATGATCGCATCCGTTAGTATAAACCATGCAATCGCATATATCGTTTTTTGAAAACTCAAGGGATCCTTCAATGTGGGTCCCACTTGATATGTGGATCGCTTTATTCACCTTGGACGTGCTTCCAACCGCAAAAAACAAGAGATAACCATATCCAAACATAATTTTGTGCTCGTAGCTAATTGTGTCGCGATCACAAAAAAACATCCGAAACACCTTAAAACGTCAAAATTCGGCCTCCGGAATGGTCCAACGGTACAAAGACCCATTGCCTTGCCAGAAACACTCTTGGGGCTTTCCAAAATGGTATTATGGGTCGCGTGGTTCCTCACGATGTAAAAGTTACGACGTTCTGTTTGTACTATATAGTCTTACGCAACAACCAAAAAAAAAAAAAAAAAAAAAGAGGGAGGGATGCAACACGAGGACATTCCGGGAGGTCACCCATTCTAGTTCTACTCTCGCCCAAGCACGCTTAACTGCGGAGTTATGATGGGATCCGGTGCATTAGTGCTGGTATGATCGCATCCGTTAGTATAAACCATGCAATCGCATATATCGTTTTTTGAAAACTCAAGGGATCCTTCAATGTGGGTCCCACTTGATATGTGGATCGCTTTATTCACCTTGGACGTGCTTCCAACCGCAAAAAACAAGAGATAACCATATCCAAACATAATTTTGTGCTCGTAGCTAATTGTGTCGCGATCACAAAAAAACATCCGAAACACCTTAAAACGTCAAAATTCGGCCTCCGGAATGGTCCAACGGTACAAAGACCCATTGAGTTGCCAGAAACACTCTTGGGGCTTTCCGAAATGGTATTATGGGTCGCGTGGTTCCTCACGATGTAAAAGCTACGACGTTCTGTTTGTACTATATAGTCTTACGCAACAACCAAAAAAAAAAAAAAAAAAAAAGAGGGAGGGATGCAACACGAGGACTTTCCGGGAGGTCACCCATTCTAGTACTACTCTCGCCCAAGCACGCTTGACTGCGGAGTTCTGATGGGATCCGGTGCATTAGTGCTGGTATGATCGCATCCGTTAGTATAAACCATGCAATCGCATATATCGTTTTTTGAAAACTCAAGGGATCCTTCAATGTGGGTCCCACTTGATATGTGGATCGCTTTATTCACCTTGGACGTGCTTCCAACCGCAAAAAACAAGAGATAACCATATCCAAACATAATTTTGTGCTCGTAGCTAATTGTGTCGCGATCACAAAAAAACATCCGAAACACCTTAAAACGTCAAAATTCGGCCTCCGGAATGGTCCAACGGTACAAAGACCCATTGAGTTGCCAGAAACACTCTTGGGGCTTTCCGAAATGGTATTATGGGTCGCGTGGTTCCTCACGATGTAAAAGCTACGACGTTCTGTTTGTACTATATAGTCTTACGCAACAACCAAAAAAAAAAAAAAAAAAAAAGAGGGAGGGATGCAACACGAGGACTTTCCGGGAGGTCACCCATTCTAGTACTACTCTCGCCCAAGCACGCTTGACTGCGGAGTTCTGATGGGATCCGGTGCATTAGTGCTGGTATGATCGCATCCGTTAGTATAAACCATGCAATCGCATATATCGTTTTTTGAAAACTCAAGGGATCCTTCAATGTGGGTCCCACTTGATATGTGGATCGCTTTATTCACCTTGGACGTGCTTCCAACCGCAAAAAACAAGAGATAACCATATCCAAACATAATTTTGTGCTTGTAGCTAATTGTGTCGCGATCACAAAAAAACATCCGAAACACCTTAAAACGTCAAAATTCGGCCTCCGGAATGGTCCAACGGTACGAAGACCCATTGAGTTGCCAGAAACACTCTTGGGGCTTTCCGAAATGGTATTATGGGTCGCGTGGTTCCTCACGATGTAAAAGCTACGACGTTCTGTTTGTACTATATAGTCTTACGCAACAACCAAAAAAAAAAAAAAAAAAAAAGAGGGAGGGATGCAACACGAGGACTTTCCGGGAGGTCACCCATTCTAGTACTACTCTCGCCCAAGCACGCTTGACTGCGGAGTTCTGATGGGATCCGGTGCATTAGTGCTGGTATGATCGCATCCGTTAGTATAAACCATGCAATCGCATATATCGTTTTTTGAAAACTCAAGGGATCCTTCAATGTGGGTCCCACTTGATATGTGGATCGCTTTATTCACCTTGGACGTGCTTCCAACCGCAAAAAACAAGAGATAACCATATCCAAACATAATTTTGTGCTTGTAGCTAATTGTGTCGCGATCACAAAAAAACATCCGAAACACCTTAAAACGTCAAAATTCGGCCTCCGGAATGGTCCAACGGTACGAAGACCCATTGAGTTGCCAGAAACACTCTTGGGGCTTTCCGAAATGGTATTATGGGTCGCGTGGTTCCTCACGATGTAAAAGCTACGACGTTCTGTTTGTACTATATAGTCTTACGCAACAACCAAAAAAAAAAAAAAAAAAAAAGAGGGAGGGATGCAACACGAGGACTTTCCGGGAGGTCACCCATTCTAGTACTACTCTCGCCCAAGCACGCTTGACTGCGGAGTTCTGATGGGATCCGGTGCATTAGTGCTGGTATGATCGCATCCGTTAGTATAAACCATGCAATCGCATATATCGTTTTTTGAAAACTCAAGGGATCCTTCAATGTGGGTCCCACTTGATATGTGGATCGCTTTATTCACCTTGGACGTGCTTCCAACCGCAAAAAACAAGAGATAACCATATCCAAACATAATTTTGTGCTTGTAGCTAATTGTGTCGCGATCACAAAAAAACATCCGAAACACCTTAAAACGTCAAAATTCGGCCTCCGGAATGGTCCAACGGTACGAAGACCCATTGAGTTGCCAGAAACACTCTTGGGGCTTTCCGAAATGGTATTATGGGTCGCGTGGTTCCTCACGATGTAAAAGCTACGACGTTCTGTTTGTACTATATAGTCTTACGCAACAACCAAAAAAAAAAAAAAAAAAAAAGAGGGAGGGATGCAACACGAGGACTTTCCGGGAGGTCACCCATTCTAGTACTACTCTCGCCCAAGCACGCTTGACTGCGGAGTTCTGATGGGATCCGGTGCATTAGTGCTGGTATGATCGCATCCGTTAGTATAAACCATGCAATCGCATATATCGTTTTTTGAAAACTCAAGGGATCCTTCAATGTGGGTCCCACTTGATATGTGGATCGCTTTATTCACCTTGGACGTGCTTCCAACCGCAAAAAACAAGAGATAACCATATCCAAACATAATTTTGTGCTTGTAGCTAATTGTGTCGCGATCACAAAAAAACATCCGAAACACCTTAAAACGTCAAAATTCGGCCTCCGGAATGGTCCAACGGTACGAAGACCCATTGAGTTGCCAGAAACACTCTTGGGGCTTTCCGAAATGGTATTATGGGTCGCGTGGTTCCTCACGATGTAAAAGCTACGACGTTCTGTTTGTACTATATAGTCTTACGCAACAACCAAAAAAAAAAAAAAAAAAAAAGAGGGAGGGATGCAACACGAGGACTTTCCGGGAGGTCACCCATTCTAGTACTACTCTCGCCCAAGCACGCTTGACTGCGGAGTTCTGATGGGATCCGGTGCATTAGTGCTGGTATGA
Source organism: Camelina sativa (assembly GCF_030686135.1). Classification (NCBI taxonomy): domain Eukaryota; kingdom Viridiplantae; phylum Streptophyta; class Magnoliopsida; order Brassicales; family Brassicaceae; genus Camelina; species Camelina sativa. The sequence continues at coordinate 18,428,783 of NC_141882.1, forward strand.
TCGCATCCGTTAGTATAAACCATGCAATCGCATATATCGTTTTTTGAAAACTCAAGGGATCCTTCAATGTGGGTCCCACTTGATATGTGGATCGCTTTATTCACCTTGGACGTGCTTCCAACCGCAAAAAACAAGAGATAACCATATCCAAACATAATTTTGTGCTTGTAGCTAATTGTGTCGCGATCACAAAAAAACATCCGAAACACCTTAAAACGTCAAAATTCGGCCTCCGGAATGGTCCAATGGTACGAAGACCCATTGCCTTGCCAGAAACACTCTTGGGGCTTTCCGAAATGGTATTATGGGTCGCGTGGTTCCTCACGATGTAAAAGCTACGACGTTCTGTTTGTACTATATAGTCTTACGCAACAACCAAAAAAAAAAAAAAAAAAAAAGAGGGAGGGATGCAACACGAGGACTTTCCGGGAGGTCACCCATTCTAGTACTACTCTCGCCCAAGCACGCTTGACTGCGGAGTTCTGATGGGATCCGGTGCATTAGTGCTGGTATGATCGCATCCGTTAGTATAAACCATGCAATCGCATATATCGTTTTTTGAAAATTCAAGGGATCCTTCAATGTGGGTCCCACTTGATATGTGGATCGCTTTATTCACCTTGGACGTGCTTCCAACCGCAAAAAACAAGAGATAACCATATCCAAACATAATTTTGTGCTCGTAGCTAATTGTGTCGCGATCACAAAAAAACATCCGAAACACCTTAAAACGTCAAAATTCGGCCTCCGGAATGGTCCAACGGTACGAAGACCCATTGCCTTGCCAGAAACACTCTTGGGGCTTTCCAAAATGGTATTATGGGTCGCGTGGTTCCTCACGATGTAAAAGTTACGACGTTCTGTTTGTACTATATAGTCTTACGCAACAACCAAAAAAAAAAAAAAAAAAAGAGGGAGGGATGCAACACGAGGACATTCCGGGAGGTCACCCATTCTAGTACTACTCTCGCCCAAGCACGCTTAACTGCGGAGTTCTGATGGGATCCGGTGCATTAGTGCTGGTATGATCGCATCCGTTAGTATAAACCATGCAATCGCATATATCGTTTTTTGAAAACTCAAGGGATCCTTCAATGTGGGTCCCACTTGATATGTGGATCGCTTTATTCACCTTGGACGTGCTTCCAACCGCAAAAAACAAGAGATAACCATATCCAAACATAATTTTGTGCTTGTAGCTAATTGTGTCGCGATCACAAAAAAACATCCGAAACACCTTAAAACGTCAAAATTCGGCCTCCGGAATGGTCCAATGGTACGAAGACCCATTGCCTTGCCAGAAACACTCTTGGGGCTTTCCGAAATGGTATTATGGGTCGCGTGGTTCCTCACGATGTAAAAGCTACGACGTTCTGTTTGTACTATATAGTCTTACGCAACAACCAAAAAAAAAAAAAAAAAAAAAGAGGGAGGGATGCAACACGAGGACTTTCCGGGAGGTCACCCATTCTAGTACTACTCTCGCCCAAGCACGCTTGACTGCGGAGTTCTGATGGGATCCGGTGCATTAGTGCTGGTATGATCGCATCCGTTAGTATAAACCATGCAATCGCATATATCGTTTTTTGAAAATTCAAGGGATCCTTCAATGTGGGTCCCACTTGATATGTGGATCGCTTTATTCACCTTGGACGTGCTTCCAACCGCAAAAAACAAGAGATAACCATATCCAAACATAATTTTGTGCTCGTAGCTAATTGTGTCGCGATCACAAAAAAACATCCGAAACACCTTAAAACGTCAAAATTCGGCCTCCGGAATGGTCCAACGGTACGAAGACCCATTGCCTTGCCAGAAACACTCTTGGGGCTTTCCAAAATGGTATTATGGGTCGCGTGGTTCCTCACGATGTAAAAGTTACGACGTTCTGTTTGTACTATATAGTCTTACGCAACAACCAAAAAAAAAAAAAAAAAAAGAGGGAGGGATGCAACACGAGGACATTCCGGGAGGTCACCCATTCTAGTACTACTCTCGCCCAAGCACGCTTAACTGCGGAGTTCTGATGGGATCCGGTGCATTTGTGCTGGTATGATCGCATCCGTTAGTATAAACCATGCAATCGCATATATCGTTTTTTGAAAACTCAAGGGATCCTTCAATGTGGGTCCCACTTGATATGTGGATCGCTTTATTCACCTTGGACGTGCTTCCAACCGCAAAAAACAAGAGATAACCATATCCAAACATAATTTTGTGCTTGTAGCTAATTGTGTCGCGATCACAAAAAAACATCCGAAACACCTTAAAACGTCAAAATTCGGCCTCCGGAATGGTCCAATGGTACGAAGACCCATTGCCTTGCCAGAAACACTCTTGGGGCTTTCCGAAATGGTATTATGGGTCGCGTGGTTCCTCACGATGTAAAAGCTACGACGTTCTGTTTGTACTATATAGTCTTACGCAACAACCAAAAAAAAAAAAAAAAAAAAAGAGGGAGGGATGCAACACGAGGACATTCCGGGAGGTCACCCATTCTAGTACTACTCTCGCCCAAGCACGCTTAACTGCGGAGTTCTGATGGGATCCGGTGCATTAGTGCTGGTATGATCGCATCCGTTAGTATAAACCATGCAATCGCATATATCGTTTTTTGAAAACTCAAGGGATCCTTCAATGTGGGTCCCACTTGATATGTGGATCGCTTTATTCACCTTGGACGTGCTTCCAACCGCAAAAAACAAGAGATAACCATATCCAAACATAATTTTGTGCTCGTAGCTAATTGTGTCGCGATCACAAAAAAACATCCGAAACACCTTAAAACGTCAAAATTCGGCCTCCGGAATGGTCCAACGGTACGAAGACCCATTGAGTTGCCAGAAACACTCTTGGGGCTTTCCGAAATGGTATTATGGGTCGCGTGGTTCCTCACGATGTAAAAGCTACGACGTTCTGTTTGTACTATATAGTCTTACGCAACAACCAAAAAAAAAAAAAAAAAAAAAGAGGGAGGGATGCAACACGAGGACTTTCCGGGAGGTCACCCATTCTAGTACTACTCTCGCCCAAGCACGCTTGACTGCGGAGTTCTGATGGGATCCGGTGCATTAGTGCTGGTATGATCGCATCCGTTAGTATAAACCATGCAATCGCATATATCGTTTTTTGAAAACTCAAGGGATCCTTCAATGTGGGTCCCACTTGATATGTGGATCGCTTTATTCACCTTGGACGTGCTTCCAACCGCAAAAAACAAGAGATAACCATATCCAAACATAATTTTGTGCTTGTAGCTAATTGTGTCGCGATCACAAAAAAACATCCGAAACACCTTAAAACGTCAAAATTCGGCCTCCGGAATGGTCCAATGGTACGAAGACCCATTGCCTTGCCAGAAACACTCTTGGGGCTTTCTGAAATGGTATTATGGGTCGCGTGGTTCCTCACGATGTAAAAGCTACGACGTTCTGTTTGTACTATATAGTCTTACGCAACAACCAAAAAAAAAAAAAAAAAAAAAGAGGGAGGGATGCAACACGAGGACATTCCGGGAGGTCACCCATTCTAGTACTACTCTCGCCCAAGCACGCTTAACTGCGGAGTTCTGATGGGATCCGGTGCATTAGTGCTGGTATGATCGCATCCGTTAGTATAAACCATGCAATCGCATATATCGTTTTTTGAAAACTCAAGGGATCCTTCAATGTGGGTCCCACTTGATATGTGGATCGCTTTATTCACCTTGGACGTGCTTCCAACCGCAAAAAACAAGAGATAACCATATCCAAACATAATTTTGTGCTCGTAGCTAATTGTGTCGCGATCACTAAAAAACATCCGAAACACCTTAAAACGTCAAAATTCGGCCTCCGGAATGGTCCAACGGTACGAAGACCCATTGAGTTGCCAGAAACACTCTTGGGGCTTTCCGAAATGGTATTATGGGTCGCGTGGTTCCTCACGATGTAAAAGCTACGACGTTCTGTTTGTACTATATAGTCTTACGCAACAACCAAAAAAAAAAAAAAAAAAAAAGAGGGAGGGATGCAACACGAGGACATTCCGGGAGGTCACCCATTCTAGTACTACTCTCGCCCAAGCACGCTTAACTGCGGAGTTCTGATGGGATCCGGTGCATTAGTGTTGGTATGATCGCATCCGTTAGTATAAACCATGCAATCGCATATATCGTTTTTTGAAAACTCAAGGGATCCTTCAATGTGGGTCCCACTTGATATGTGGATCGCTTTATTCACCTTGGACGTGCTTCCAACCGCAAAAAACAAGAGATAACCATATCCAAACATAATTTTGTGCTCGTAGCTAATTGTGTCGCGATCACTAAAAAACATCCGAAACACCATAAAACGTCAAAATTCGGCCTCCGGAATGGTCCAACGGTACGAAGACCCATTGCCTTGCCAGAAACACTCTTGGGGCTTTCCGAAATGGTATTATGGGTCGCGTGGTTCCTCACGATGTAAAAGCTACGACGTTCTGTTTGTACTATATAGTCTTACGCAACAACCAAAAAAAAAAAAAAAAAAAAAGAGGGAGGGATGCAACACGAGGACATTCCGGGAGGTCACCCATTCTAGTACTACTCTCGCCCAAGCACGCTTAACTGCGGACTTCTGATGGGATCCGGTGCATTAGTGCTGGTATGATCGCACCCGTTAGTATAAACCATGCAATCGCATATATCGTTTTTTGAAAACTCAAGGGATCCTTCAATGTGGGTCCCACTTGATATGTGGATCGCTTTATTCACCTTGGACGTGCTTCCAACCGCAAAAAACAAGAGATAACCATATCCAAACATAATTTTGTGCTCGTAGCTAATTGTGTCGCGATCACAAAAAAACATCCGAAACACCTTAAAACGTCAAAATTCGGCCTCCGGAATGGTCCAACGGTTCGAAGACCCATTGCCTTGCCAGAAACACTCTTGGGGCTTTCCGAAATGGTATTATGGGTCGCGTGGTTCCTCACGATGTAAAAGCTACGACGTTCTGTTTGTACTATATAGTCTTACGCAACAACCAAAAAAAAAAGAAAAAAAAAAGAGGGAGGGATGCAACACGAGGACATTCCGGGAGGTCACCCATTCTAGTACTACTCTCGCCCAAGCACGCTTAACTGCGGAGTTCTGATGGGATCCGGTGCATTAGTGTTGGTATGATCGCATCCGTTAGTATAAACCATGCAATCGCATATATCGTTTTTTGAAAACTCAAGGGATCCTTCAATGTGGGTCCCACTTGATATGTGGATCGCTTTATTCACCTTGGACGTGCTTCCAACCGCAAAAAACAAGAGATAACCATATCCAAACATAATTTTGTGCTCGTAGCTAATTGTGTCGCGATCACTAAAAAACATCCGAAACACCTTAAAACGTCAAAATTCGGCCTCCGGAATGGTCCAATGGTACGAAGACCCATTGAGTTGCCAGAAACACTCTTGGGGCTTTCCGAAATGGTATTATGGGTCGCGTGGTTCCTCACGATGTAAAAGCTACGACGTTCTGTTTGTACTATATAGTCTTACGCAACAACCAAAAAAAAAAAAAAAAAAAAGAGGGAGGGATGCAACACGAGGACATTCCGGGAGGTCACCCATTCTAGTACTACTCTCGCCCAAGCACGCTTAACTGCGGAGTTCTGATGGGATCCGGTGCATTAGTGTTGGTATGATCGCATCCGTTAGTATAAACCATGCAATCGCATATATCGTTTTTTGAAAACTCAAGGGATCCTTCAATGTGGGTCCCACTTGATATGTGGATCGCTTTATTCACCTTGGACGTGCTTCCAACCGCAAAAAACAAGAGATAACCATATCCAAACATAATTTTGTGCTCGTAGCTAATTGTGTCGCGATCACTAAAAAACATCCGAAACACCTTAAAACGTCAAAATTCGGCCTCCGGAATGGTCCAATGGTACGAAGACCCATTGCCTTGCCAGAAACACTCTTGGGGCTTTCCGAAATGGTATTATGGGTCGCGTGGTTCCTCACGATGTAAAAGCTACGACGTTCTGTTTGTACTATATAGTCTTACGCAACAACCAAAACAAAAAAAAAAAAAAAAGAGGGAGGGATGCAACACGAGGACATTCCGGGAGGTCACCCATTCTAGTACTACTCTCGCCCAAGCACGCTTAACTGCGGAGTTCTGATGGGATCCGGTGCATTAGTGTTGGTATGATCGCATCCGTCAGTATAAACCATGCAATCGCATATATCGTTTTTTGAAAACTCAAGGGATCCTTCAATGTGGGTCCCACTTGATATGTGGATCGCTTTATTCACCTTGGACGTGCTTCCAACCGCAAAAAACAAGAGATAACCATATCCAAACATAATTTTGTGCTCGTAGCTAATTGTGTCGCGATCACTAAAAAACATCCGAAACACCTTAAAACGTCAAAATTCGGCCTCCGGAATGGTCCAACGGTACGAAGACCCATTGAGTTGCCAGAAACACTCTTGGGGCTTTCCGAAATGGTATTATGGGTCGCGTGGTTCCTCACGATGTAAAAGCTACGACGTTCTGTTTGTACTATATAGTCTTACGCAACAACCAAAAAAAAAAAAAAAAAAAAAAGAGGGAGGGATGCAACACGAGGACATTCCGGGAGGTCACCCATTCTAGTACTACTCTCGCCCAAGCACGCTTAACTGCGGACTTCTGATGGGATCCGGTGCATTAGTGCTGGTATGATCGCACCCGTTAGTATAAACCATGCAATCGCATATATCGTTTTTTGAAAACTCAAGGGATCCTTCAATGTGGGTCCCACTTGATATGTGGATCGCTTTATTCACCTTGGACGTGCTTCCAACCGCAAAAAACAAGAGATAACCATATCCAAACATAATTTTGTGCTCGTAGCTAATTGTGTCGCGATCACAAAAAAACATCCGAAACACCTTAAAACGTCAAAATTCGGCCTCCGGAATGGTCCAACGGTTCGAAGACCCATTGCCTTGCCAGAAACACTCTTGGGGCTTTCCGAAATGGTATTATGGGTCGCGTGGTTCCTCACGATGTAAAAGCTACGACGTTCTGTTTGTACTATATAGTCTTACGCAACAACCAAAAAAAAAAGAAAAAAAAAAAGAGGGAGGGATGCAACACGAGGACATTCCGGGAGGTCACCCATTCTAGTACTACTCTCGCCCAAGCACGCTTAACTGCGGAGTTCTGATGGGATCCGGTGCATTAGTGTTGGTATGATCGCATCCGTTAGTATAAACCATGCAATCGCATATATCGTTTTTTGAAAACTCAAGGGATCCTTCAATGTGGGTCCCACTTGATATGTGGATCGCTTTATTCACCTTGGACGTGCTTCCAACCGCAAAAAACAAGAGATAACCATATCCAAACATAATTTTGTGCTCGTAGCTAATTGTGTCGCGATCACAAAAAAACATCCGAAACACCTTAAAACGTCAAAATTCGGCCTCCGGAATGGTCCAACGGTTCGAAGACCCATTGCCTTGCCAGAAACACTCTTGGGGCTTTCCGAAATGGTATTTATGGGTCGCGTGGTTCCTCACGATGTAAAAGCTACGACGTTCTGTTTGTACTATATAGTCTTACGCAACAACCAAAAAAAAAAGAAAAAAAAAAACAAGAGGGAGGGATCCTTCAATGTGGGTCCCACTTGATATGTGGATCGCTTTATTCACCTTGGACGTGCTTCCAACCGCAAAAAAAAAGAGATAACCATATCCAAACATAATTTTGTGCTCGTAGCTAATTGTGTCGCGATCACTAAAAAACATCCGAAACACCTTAAAACGTCAAAATTCGGCCTCCGGAATGGTCCAATGGTACGAAGACCCATTGAGTTGCCAGAAACACTCTTGGGGCTTTCCGAAATGGTATTATGGGTCGCGTGGTTCCTCACGATGTAAAAGCTACGACGTTCTGTTTGTACTATATAGTCTTACGCAACAACCAAAAAAAAAAAAAAAAAAAAGAGGGAGGGATGCAACACGAGGACATTCCGGGAGGTCACCCATTCTAGTACTACTCTCGCCCAAGCACGCTTAACTGCGGAGTTCTGATGGGATCCGGTGCATTAGTGTTGGTATGATCGCATCCGTTAGTATAAACCATGCAATCGCATATATCGTTTTTTGAAAACTCAAGGGATCCTTCAATGTGGGTCCCACTTGATATGTGGATCGCTTTATTCACCTTGGACGTGCTTCCAACCGCAAAAAACAAGAGATAACCATATCCAAACATAATTTTGTGCTCGTAGCTAATTGTGTCGCGATCACTAAAAAACATCCGAAACACCTTAAAACGTCAAAATTCGGCCTCCGGAATGGTCCAACGGTACGAAGACCCATTGAGTTGCCAGAAACACTCTTGGGGCTTTCCGAAATGGTATTATGGGTCGCGTGGTTCCTCACGATGTAAAAGCTACGACGTTCTGTTTGTACTATATAGTCTTACGCAACAACCAAAAAAAAAAAAAAAAAAAAAAGAGGGAGGGATGCAACACGAGGACATTCCGGGAGGTCACCCATTCTAGTACTACTCTCGCCCAAGCACGCTTAACTGCGGACTTCTGATGGGATCCGGTGCATTAGTGCTGGTATGATCGCACCCGTTAGTATAAACCATGCAATCGCATATATCGTTTTTTGAAAACTCAAGGGATCCTTCAATGTGGGTCCCACTTGATATGTGGATCGCTTTATTCACCTTGGACGTGCTTCCAACCGCAAAAAACAAGAGATAACCATATCCAAACATAATTTTGTGCTCGTAGCTAATTGTGTCGCGATCACAAAAAAACATCCGAAACACCTTAAAACGTCAAAATTCGGCCTCCGGAATGGTCCAACGGTTCGAAGACCCATTGCCTTGCCAGAAACACTCTTGGGGCTTTCCGAAATGGTATTATGGGTCGCGTGGTTCCTCACGATGTAAAAGCTACGACGTTCTGTTTGTACTATATAGTCTTACGCAACAACCAAAAAAAAAAGAAAAAAAAAAAGAGGGAGGGATGCAACACGAGGACATTCCGGGAGGTCACCCATTCTAGTACTACTCTCGCCCAAGCACGCTTAACTGCGGAGTTCTGATGGGATCCGGTGCATTAGTGTTGGTATGATCGCATCCGTTAGTATAAACCATGCAATCGCATATATCGTTTTTTGAAAACTCAAGGGATCCTTCAATGTGGGTCCCACTTGATATGTGGATCGCTTTATTCACCTTGGACGTGCTTCCAACCGCAAAAAACAAGAGATAACCATATCCAAACATAATTTTGTGCTCGTAGCTAATTGTGTCGCGATCACAAAAAAACATCCGAAACACCTTAAAACGTCAAAATTCGGCCTCCGGAATGGTCCAACGGTTCGAAGACCCATTGCCTTGCCAGAAACACTCTTGGGGCTTTCCGAAATGGTATTATGGGTCGCGTGGTTCCTCACGATGTAAAAGCTACGACGTTCTGTTTGTACTATATAGTCTTACGCAACAACCAAAAAAAAAAAAAAAAAAAAGAGGGAGGGATGCAACACGAGGACATTCCGGGAGGTCACCCATTCTAGTACTACTCTCGCCCAAGCACGCTTAACTGCGGAGTTCTGATGGGATCCGGTGCATTAGTGTTGGTATGATCGCATCCGTTAGTATAAACCATGCAATCGCATATATCGTTTTTTGAAAACTCAAGGGATCCTTCAATGTGGGTCCCACTTGATATGTGGATCGCTTTATTCACCTTGGACGTGCTTCCAACCGCAAAAAACAAGAGATAACCATATCCAAACATAATTTTGTGCTCGTAGCTAATTGTGTCGCGATCACTAAAAAACATCCGAAACACCTTAAAACGTCAAAATTCGGCCTCCGGAATGGTCCAACGGTACGAAGACCCATTGAGTTGCCAGAAACACTCTTGGGGCTTTCCGAAATGGTATTATGGGTCGCGTGGTTCCTCACGATGTAAAAGCTACGACGTTCTGTTTGTACTATATAGTCTTACGCAACAACCAAAAAAAAAAAAAAAAAAAAAAGAGGGAGGGATGCAACACGAGGACATTCCGGGAGGTCACCCATTCTAGTACTACTCTCGCCCAAGCACGCTTAACTGCGGACTTCTGATGGGATCCGGTGCATTAGTGCTGGTATGATCGCACCCGTTAGTATAAACCATGCAATCGCATATATCGTTTTTTGAAAACTCAAGGGATCCTTCAATGTGGGTCCCACTTGATATGTGGATCGCTTTATTCACCTTGGACGTGCTTCCAACCGCAAAAAACAAGAGATAACCATATCCAAACATAATTTTGTGCTCGTAGCTAATTGTGTCGCGATCACAAAAAAACATCCGAAACACCTTAAAACGTCAAAATTCGGCCTCCGGAATGGTCCAACGGTTCGAAGACCCATTGCCTTGCCAGAAACACTCTTGGGGCTTTCCGAAATGGTATTATGGGTCGCGTGGTTCCTCACGATGTAAAAGCTACGACGTTCTGTTTGTACTATATAGTCTTACGCAACAACCAAAAAAAAAAGAAAAAAAAAAAGAGGGAGGGATGCAACACGAGGACATTCCGGGAGGTCACCCATTCTAGTACTACTCTCGCCCAAGCACGCTTAACTGCGGAGTTCTGATGGGATCCGGTGCATTAGTGTTGGTATGATCGCATCCGTTAGTATAAACCATGCAATCGCATATATCGTTTTTTGAAAACTCAAGGGATCCTTCAATGTGGGTCCCACTTGATATGTGGATCGCTTTATTCACCTTGGACGTGCTTCCAACCGCAAAAAACAAGAGATAACCATATCCAAACATAATTTTGTGCTCGTAGCTAATTGTGTCGCGATCACAAAAAAACATCCGAAACACCTTAAAACGTCAAAATTCGGCCTCCGGAATGGTCCAACGGTTCGAAGACCCATTGCCTTGCCAGAAACACTCTTGGGGCTTTCCGAAATGGTATTTATGGGTCGCGTGGTTCCTCACGATGTAAAAGCTACGACGTTCTGTTTGTACTATATAGTCTTACGCAACAACCAAAAAAAAAGAAAAAAAAAAACAAGAGGGAGGGATCCTTCAATGTGGGTCCCACTTGATATGTGGATCGCTTTATTCACCTTGGACGTGCTTCCAACCGCAAAAAAAAAGAGATAACCATATCCAAACATAATTTTGTGCTCGTAGCTAATTGTGTCGCGATCACTAAAAAACATCCGAAACACCTTAAAACGTCAAAATTCGGCCTCCGGAATGGTCCAATGGTACGAAGACCCATTGAGTTGCCAGAAACACTCTTGGGGCTTTCCGAAATGGTATTATGGGTCGCGTGGTTCCTCACGATGTAAAAGCTACGACGTTCTGTTTGTACTATATAGTCTTACGCAACAACCAAAAAAAAAAAAAAAAAAAAAGAGGGAGGGATGCAACACGAGGACATTCCGGGAGGTCACCCATCCTAGTACTACTCTCGCCCAAGCACGCTTAACTGCGGAGTTCTAATGGGATCCGGTGCATTAGTGCTGGTATGATCGCATCCGAAAGTATATACCATGCAGTCGCATATATCGTTTTTTGAAAACTCAAGGGATCATTCAATGTGGGTCCCACTTGATATGTCGACCGGTTTATTCACCTTGGACGTGCTTACAACCGCGAAAAACAAGAGATAACCATATCCAAACATAATTTTGTACTCGTAGCTAATTGTGTCGCGATCACAAAAAAACATCTCAAACACCTTCGAACGTCAAAAATTCGTCCTCCGGAATGGTCCAATGGAACGAAGACCCATTGCCTTTCCAGAAAAACTCTTGGGGCTTTCCGAATTGGTATTATGGGTCGCGTGGTTCCTCACGATGTAAAAGTTACGAGGTTCTGTTTGTACTATATAGTCTTACGCAACAACCAAAAAAAAAAAAAAAAAAAAAAAAAAAAAAGAGGGAGGGTTGCAACAAGAGGATTTCCCGGGAGGTCACCCATCCTAGTACTACTCTCGCCCAAGCTTGCTTAACTGCGGAGTTCTAATGGGATCCAGTGCATTAGTGCTGGTATGATCGCATCCGAAAGTATATACCATGCAGTCGCATATATCGTTTTTTGAAAACTCAAGGGATCATTCAATGTGGGTCCCACTTGATATGTCGACCGGTTTATTAACCTTGGACGTGCTTCCAACCGCGAAAAAAAAGAGATAACCATATCCAAACATAATTTTGTACTCGTAGCTAATTGTGTCGCGATCACAAAAAAACATCCGAAACACCTTCAAACGTCAAAATTTGGCCTCCGGAAAGGTCCAATGGAACGTAGACCCATTGCCTTGCCAGAAACACTCTTGGGGCTTTCCCAGTTGGTATTATGGGTACGTGGTTCCTCACGATGTAAAAGTTACGACGCTCTGTTTGTACTATATAGTCTTACGCAACAACCAAAAAAAAAAAAAAAAAAAAAAAAGAGAGAGGGATGCAACACGAGGACTTCCCGGGAGGTCACCCATCCTAGTACTACTCTCGCCCAAGGACGCTTTACTGCGGAGTTCTGATGGGATCCAGTGCATTAGTGCTGGTATGATCGCAACCGTTAGTATATACTATGCAATCGCATATATCGTTTTTTGAAAACTCAAGGGATCATTCAATGTGGGTCCCACTTGATATGTGGACCGGTTTTTCACCTTGGACGTGCTTCCAACCGCAAAAAACAAGAGATAACCATATCTAAACATAATTTTGTGCTCGTAGCTAATTGTGTCGCGATCACAAAAAAACATCCGAAACACCTTCAAACGTCAAAATTCGGCCTCCGGAATGGTCCAATGGAACGTAGACCCATTGCCTTGCCAGAAACACTCTTGGGGGTTTCCCAATTAGTATTATGGGTCGCGTGGTTCCTCACGATGTAAAAGTTACTACGCTCTGTTTGTACTATATAGTCTTACGCAACAACAAAAAAAAAACAAAAAAAAAAAAGAGGGAGGGATGCAACACGAGGACTTCCCGGGGGTCACCCATCCTAGTACTACTCTCGCCCAAGCGCGCTTAACTGCGGAGTTCTGATGGGATCCGGTGCATTAGTGCTGGTATGATCGCATCCTTAGAATATACCATGCAATTGCATATATCGTTTTTTGAAAACTCAAGGGATCATTCAATGTGGGTCCCACTTGATATGTGGACCGGTTTCTCACCTTGGATGTGCTTCCAACCGCGAAAAACAAGAGATAACCATATCCAAACATAATTTTGTGCTCGTAGCTAATTGTGTCGCGATCACAAAAAAACATTCGAAACACCTTAAAACGTCAAAATTCGGCCTCCGGAATGGTCCAACGGTACGAAGACCCATTGAGTTGCCAGAAACACTCTTGGGGCTTTCCGAAATGGTATTATGGGTCGCGTGGTTCCTCACGATGTAAAAGCTACGACGTTCTGTTTGTACTATATAGTCTTACGCAACAACCAAAAAAAAAAAAAAAAAAAAGAGGGAGGGATGCAACACGAGGACATTCCGGGAGGTCACCCATTCTAGTACTACTCTCGCCCAAGCACGCTTAACTGTGGACTTCTGATGGGATCCGGTGCATTAGTGCTGGTATGATCGCACCCGTTAGTATAAACCATGCAATCGCATATATCGTTTTTTGAAAACTCAAGGGATCCTTCAATGTGGGTCCCACTTGATATGTGGATCGCTTTATTCACCTTGGACGTGCTTCCAACCGCAAAAAACAAGAGATAACCATATCCAAACATAATTTTGTGCTCGTAGCTAATTGTGTCGCGATCACAAAAAAACATCCGAAACACCTTAAAACGTCAAAATTCGGCCTCCGGAATGGTCCAACGGTTCGAAGACCCATTGCCTTGCCAGAAACACTCTTGGGGCTTTCCGAAATGGTATTATGGGTCGCGTGGTTCCTCACGATGTAAAAGCTACGACGTTCTGTTTGTACTATATAGTCTTACGCAACAACCAAAAAAAACATCCGAAACACCTTAAAACGTCAAAATTCGGCCTCCGGAATGGTCCAACGGTTCGAAGACCCATTGCCTTGCCAGAAACACTCTTGGGGCTTTCCGAAATGGTATTATGGGTCGCGTGGTTCCTCACGATGTAAAAGTTACGACGCTCTGTTTGTACTATATTGTCTTACGCAACTCCCAAAAAAAAAAAAAAAAAAAAAAAGAGAGAGGGATGCAACACGAGGACTTCCCGGGAGGTCACCCATCCTAGTACTACTCTCGCCCAAGGACGCTTAGCTGCATAGTTCTGATGGGATCCAGTGCATTAGTGCTGGTATGATCGCATCCGTTAGTATATACTATGCAATCACATATATCGTTTTTTGAAAACTCAAGGGATCATTCAATGTGGGTCCCACTTGATATGTGGACCGGTTTTTCACCTTGGACGTGCTTCCAACCGCAAAAAACAAGAGATAACCATATCCAAACATAATTTTGTGCTCGTAGCTAATTGTGTCGCGATCACAAAAAAACATCCGAAACACCTTCAAACGTCAAAATTCGGCCTCCGGAATGGTCCAATGGAACGTAGACCCATTGCCTTGCCAGAAACACTCTTGGGGGTTTCCCAATTAGTATTATGGGTCGCGTGGTTCCTCACGATGTAAAAGTTACGACGCTCTGTTTGTACTATATAGTCTTACGCAACAACCAAAAAAAAACAAAAAAAAAAAAAGAGGGAGGGATGCAACACGAGGACTTCCCGGGCGTCACCCATCCTAGTACTACTCTCGCCCAAGCGCGCTTAACTGCGGAGTTCTGATGGGATCCGGTGCATTAGTGCTGGTATGATCGCATCCTTAGAATATACCATGCAATTGCATATATCGTTTTTTGAAAACTCAAGGGATCATTCAATGTGGGTCCCACTTGATATGTGGACCGGTTTCTCACCTTGGATGTGCTTCCAACCGCGAAAAACAAGAGATACCATATCCAAACATAATTTTGTGCTCGTAGCTAATTGTGTCGCGATCACAAAAAAACATCCGAAACACCTTCAAACGTCAAAATTCGGCCTCCGGAATGGTCCAATGGAACGTAGACCCACTGCCTTGCCAGAAACACTCTTGGGGCTTTCCCAGTTGGTATTATGGGTACGTGGTTCCTCACGATGTAAAAGTTACGACGCTCTGTTTGTACCATATAGTCTTACGCAACAACCAAAAAAAAAAAAAAAAAAAAAGAGAGAGAGGGATGCAACACGAGGACTTCCCAGGAGGTCACCCATCCTAGTATTACTCTCGCCCAAGCACGCTTAACTGCGGAGTTCTAATGGGATCCGGTGCATTAGTGCTGGTATGATCGCATCCGAAAGTATATACCATGCAGTCGCATATATCGTTTTTTGAAAACTCAAGGGATCATTCAATGTGGGTCCCACTTGATATGTCGACCGGTTTATTCACCTTGGACGTGCTTCCAACCGCGAAAAACAAGAGATAACCATATCCAAACATAA
Organism: Camelina sativa; assembly: GCF_030686135.1. Classification (NCBI taxonomy): domain Eukaryota; kingdom Viridiplantae; phylum Streptophyta; class Magnoliopsida; order Brassicales; family Brassicaceae; genus Camelina; species Camelina sativa. Next base: position 18,444,262 of record NC_141882.1, read on the forward strand.
TTTTGTGCTCGTAGCTAATTGTGTCGCGTTCACAAAAAAAACATTCGAAACACCTTCAAACGTCAAAATTCGGCCTCCGGAATGGTCCAATGGAACGTAGACCCATTGCCTTGCCAGAAACACTCTTGGGGCTTTCCCAGTTGGTATTATGGGTGCGTGGTTCCTCACGATGTAAAAGTTACGACGCTCTGTTTGTACTATATAGTCTTACGCAACTACCAAAAAAAAAAAAAAAAAAAAAAAAAGAGAGAGGGATGCAACACGAGGACTTCCCGGGAGGTCACCCATCCTAGTACTACTCTCGCCCAAGGACGCTTAGCTGCATAGTTCTGATGGGATCCAGTGCATTAGTGCTGGTATGATCGCATCCGTTAGTATATACTATGCAATCACATATATCGTTTTTTGAAAACTCAAGGGATCATTCAATGTGGGTCCCACTTGATATGTGGACCGGTTTTTCACCTTGGACGTGCTTCCAACCGCAAAAAACAAGAGATAACCATATCCAAACATAATTTTGTGCTCGTAGCTAATTGTGTCGCGATCACAAAAAAACATACGAAACACCTTCAAACGTCAAAATTCGGCCTCCGGAATGGTCCAATGGAACGTAGACCCATTGCCTTGCCAGAAACACTCTTGGGGGTTTCCCAATTAGTATTATGGGTCGCGTGGTTCCTCACGATGTAAAAGTTACGACGCTCTGTTTGTACTATATAGTCTTACGCAACAACAAAAAAAAAACAAAAAAAAAAAAGAGGGAGGGATGCAACACGAGGACTTCCCGGGCGTCACCCATCCTAGTACTACTCTCGCCCAAGCGCGCTTAACTGCGGAGTTCTGATGGGATCCGGTGCATTAGTGCTGGTATGATCGCATCCTTAGAATATACCATGCAATTGCATATATCGTTTTTTGATAACTCAAGGGATCATTCAATGTGGGTCCCACTTGATATGTGGACCGGTTTCACACCTTGGACGTGCTTCCAACCGCGAAAAACAAGAGATAACCATATCCAAACATAATTTTAAGCTCGTAGCTAATTGTGTCGCGATCACAAAAAAACATCCGAAACACCTTCAAACGTCAAAATTTGGCCTCCGGAATGGTCCAATGGAACGTAGACCCATTGCCTTGCCAGAAACACTCTTGGGGCTTTCCCAGTTGGTATTATGGGTACGTGGTTCCTCACGATGTAAAAGTTACGACGCTCTGTTTGTACTATATAGTCTTACGCAACAACCAAAAAAAAAAAAGAAAAAAAAAAAGAGAGAGGGATGCAACACGAGGACTTCCCGGGAGGTCACCCATCCTAGTACTACTCTCGCCCAAGGACGCTTTACTGCGGAGTTCTGATGGGATCCAGTGCATTAGTGCTGGTATGATCGCAACCGTTAGTATATACTATGCAATCGCATATATCGTTTTTTGAAAACTCAAGGGATCATTCAATGTGGGTCCCACTTGATATGTGGACCGGTTTTTCACCTTGGACGTGCTTCCAACCGCAAAAAACAAGAGATAACCATATCCTAACATAATTTTGTGCTCGTAGCTAATTGTGTCGCGATCACAAAAAAACATCTCAAACACCTTCGAACGTCAAAAATTCGTCCTCCGGAATGGTCCAATGGTACGAAGACCCATTGCCTTGCCAGAAACACTCTTGGGGCTTTCCGGAATGGAATTATGGGTCGCGTGGTTCCTCACGATGTAAAAGTTACGACGTTCTGTTTGTACTATATAGTCTTACGCAACAACCAAAAAAAAAAAAAAAAAAAGAGGGAGGGATGCAACACGAGGACTTCGCGGGAGGTCACCCATCCTAGTACTACTCTCGCCCAAGCACGCTTAACTGCGGAGTTCTAATGGGATCCGGTGCATTAGTGCTGGTATGATCGCATCCGAAAGTATATACCATGCAGTCGCATATATCGTTTTTTGAAAACTCAAGGGATCATTCAATGTGGGTCCCACTTGATATGTCGACCGGTTTATTCACCTTGGACGTGCTTACAACCGCGAAAAACAAGAGATAACCATATCCAAACATAATTTTGTACTCGTAGCTAATTGTGTCGCGATCACAAAAAAACATCTCAAACACCTTCGAACGTCAAAAATTCGTCCTCCGGAATGGTCCAATGGAACGAAGACCCATTGCCTTTCCAGAAAAACTCTTGGGGCTTTCCGAATTGGTATTATGGGTCGCGTGGTTCCTCACGATGTAAAAGTTACGAGGTTCTGTTTGTACTATATAGTCTTACGCAACAACCAAAAAAAAAAAAAAAAAAAAAAAAAAAAAGAGGGATGGTTGCAACAAGAGGACTTCCCGGGAGGTCACCCATCCTAGTACTACTCTCGCCCAAGCCTGCTTAACTGCGGAGTTCTAATGGGATCCAGTGCATTAGTGCTGGTATGATCGCATCCGAAAGTATATACCATGCAGTCGCATATATCGTTTTTTGAAAACTCAAGGGATCATTCAATGTGGGTCCCACTTGATATGTCGACCGGTTTATTAACCTTGGACGTGCTTCCAACCGCGAAAAAAAAGAGATAACCATATCCAAACATAATTTTGTACTCGTAGCTAATTGTGTCGCGATCACAAAAAAACATCCGAAACACCTTCAAACGTCAAAATTTGGCCTCCGGAAAGGTCCAATGGAACGTAGACCCATTGCCTTGCCAGAAACACTCTTGGGGCTTTCCCAGTTGGTATTATGGGTACGTGGTTCCTCACGATGTAAAAGTTACGACGCTCTGTTTGTACTATATAGTCTTACGCAACAACCAAAAAAAAAAAAAAAAAAAAAAAAGAGAGAGGGATGCAACACGAGGACTTCCCGGGAGGTCACCCATCCTAGTACTACTCTCGCCCAAGGACGCTTTACTGCGGAGTTCTGATGGGATCCAGTGCATTAGTGCTGGTATGATCGCAACCGTTAGTATATACTATGCAATCGCATATATCGTTTTTTGAAAACTCAAGGGATCATTCAATGTGGGTCCCACTTGATATGTGGACCGGTTTTTCACCTTGGACGTGCTTCCAACCGCAAAAAACAAGAGATAACCATATCTAAACATAATTTTGTGCTCGTAGCTAATTGTGTCGCGATCACAAAAAAACATCCGAAACACCTTCAAACGTCAAAATTCGGCCTCCGGAATGGTCCAATGGAACGTAGACCCATTGCCTTGCCAGAAACACTCTTGGGGGTTTCCCAATTAGTATTATGGGTCGCGTGGTTCCTCACGATGTAAAAGTTACTACGCTCTGTTTGTACTATATAGTCTTACGCAACAACCAAAAAAAAACAAAAAAAAAAAAGAGGGAGGGATGCAACACGAGGACTTCCCGGGGGTCACCCATCCTAGTACTACTCTCGCCCAAGCGCGCTTAACTGCGGAGTTCTGATGGGATCCGGTGCATTAGTGCTGGTATGATCGCATCCTTAGAATATACCATGCAATTGCATATATCGTTTTTTGAAAACTCAAGGGATCATTCAATGTGGGTCCCACTTGATATGTGGACCGGTTTCTCACCTTGGATGTGCTTCCAACCGCGAAAAACAAGAGATAACCATATCCAAACATAATTTTGTGCTCGTAGCTAATTGTGTCGCGATCACAAAAAAACATCCGAAACACCTTCAAACGTCAAAATTCGGCCTCCGGAATGGTCCAATGGAACGTAGACCCATTGCCTTGCCAGAAACACTCTTGGGGCTTTCCCAGTTGGTATTATGGGTACGTGGTTCCTCACGATGTGAAAGTTACGACGCTCTGTTTGTACCATATAGTCTTACGCAACAACCAAAAAAAAAAAAAAAAAAAAGAGAGAGAGGGATGCAACACGAGGACTTCCCGGGAGGTCACCCATCCTAGTATTACTCTCGCCCAAGCACGCTTAACTGCGGAGTTCTAATGGGATCCGGTGCATTAGTGCTGGTATGATCGCATCCGAAAGTATATACCATGCAGTCGCATATATCGTTTTTTGAAAACTCAAGGGATCATTCAATGTGGGTCCCACTTGATATGTCGACCGGTTTATTCACCTTGGACGTGCTTCCAACCGCGAAAAACAAGAGATAACCATATCCAAACATAATTTTGTGCTCGTAGCTAATTGTGTCGCATTCACAAAAAAAACATTCGAAACACCTTCAAACGTCAAAATTCGGCCTCCGGAATGGTCCAATGGAACGTAGACCCATTGCCTTGCCAGAAACACTCTTGGGGCTTTCCCAGTTGGTATTATGGGTGCGTGGTTCCTCACGATGTAAAAGTTACGACGCTCTGTTTGTACTATATAGTCTTACGCAACTAACAAAAAAAAAAAAAAAAAAAAAAAGAGAGAGGGATGCAACACGAGGACTTCCCGGGAGGTCACCCATCCTAGTACTACTCTCGCCCAAGGACGCTTAGCTGCATAGTTCTGATGGGATCCAGTGCATTAGTGCTGGTATGATCGCATCCGTTAGTATATACTATGCAATCACATATATCGTTTTTTGAAAACTCAAGGGATCATTCAATGTGGGTCCCACTTGATATGTGGACCGGTTTCTCACCTTGGACGTGCTTCCAACCGCGAAAAACAAGAGATAACCATATCCAAACATAATTTTGTGCTCGTAGCTAATTGTGTCGCGATCACAAAAAAACATCCGAAACACCTTCAAACGTCAAAATTTGGCCTCCGGAATGGTCCAATGGAACGTAGACCCATTGCCTTGCCAGAAACACTCTTGGGGCTTTCCCAGTTGGTATTATGGGTACGTGGTTCCTCACGATGTAAAAGTTACGACGCTCTGTTTGTACTATATAGTCTTACGCAACAACCAAAAAAAAAAAAAAAAAAAAAAAAGAGAGAGGGATGCAACACGAGGACTTCCCGGGAGGTCACCCATCCTAGTACTACTCTCGCCCAAGGACGCTTTACTGCGGAGTTCTGATGGGATCCAGTGCATTAGTGCTGGTATGATTGCAACCGTTAGTATATACTATGCAATCGCATATATCGTTTTTTGAAAACTCAAGGGATCATTCAATGTGGGTCCCACTTGATATGTGGACCGGTTTTTCACCTTGGACGTGCTTCCAACCGCAAAAAACAAGAGATAACCATATCCAAACATAATTTTGTGCTCGTAGCTAATTGTGTCGCGATCACAAAAAAACATCCGAAACACCTTCAAACGTCAAAATTCGGCCTCCGGAATGGTCCAATGGAACGTAGACCCATTGCCTTGCCAGAAACACTCTTGGGGGTTTCCCAATTAGTATTATGGGTCGCGTGGTTCCTCACGATGTAAAAGTTACGACGCTCTGCTTGTACTATATAGTCTTACGCAACAACCAAAAAAAAACAAAAAAAAAAAAAGAGGGAGGGATGCAACACGAGGACTTCCCGGGAGGTCACCCATCCTAGTACTACTCTCGCCCAAGCGCGCTTAACTGCGGAGTTCTGATGGGATCCGGTGCATTAGTGCTGGTATGATCGCATCCTTAGAATATACCATGCAATTGCATATATCGTTTTTTGAAAACTCAAGGGATCATTCAATGTGGGTCCCACTTGATATGTGGACCGGTTTCTCACCTTGGATGTGCTTCCAACCGCGAAAAACAAGAGATAACCATATCCAAACATAATTTTGTGCTCGTAGCTAATTGTGTCGCGATCACAAAAAAACATCTGAAACACCTTCAAACGTCAAAATTCGGCCTCCGGAATGGTCCAATGGAACGTAGACCCATTGCCTTGCCAGAAACACTCTTGGGGCTTTCCCAGTTGGTATTATGGGTACGTGGTTCCTCACGATGTAAAAGTTACGACGCTCTGTTTGTACTATATAGTCTTACGCAACAACCAAAAAAAAAAAAAAAAAAAAAGAGAGAGAGGGATGCAACACGAGGACTTCCCGGGAGGTCACCCATCCTAGTACTACTCTCGCCCAAGCACGCTTAACTGCGGAGTTCTAATGGGATCCGGTGCATTAGTGCTGGTATGATCGCATCCGAAAGTATATACCATGCAGTCGCATATATCGTTTTTTGAAAACTCAAGGGATCATTCAATGTGGGTCCCACTTGATATGTCGACCGGTTTATTCACCTTGGACGTGCTTCCAACCGCGAAAAACAAGAGATAACCATATCCAAACATAATTTTGTGCTCGTAGCTAATTGTGTCGCATTCACAAAAAAAACATTCGAAACACCTTCAAACGTCAAAATTCGGCCTCCGGAATGGTCCAATGGAACGTAGACCCATTGCCTTGCCAGAAACACTCTTGGGGCTTTCCCAGTTGGTATTATGGGTGCGTGGTTCCTCACGATGTAAAAGTTACGACGCTCTGTTTGTACTATATAGTCTTACGCAACTAACAAAAAAAAAAAAAAAAAAAAAAAGAGAGAGGGATGCAACACGAGGACTTCCCGGGAGGTCACCCATCCTAGTACTACTCTCGCCCAAGGACGCTTAGCTGCATAGTTCTGATGGGATCCAGTGCATTAGTGCTGGTATGATCGCATCCGTTAGTATATACTATGCAATCACATATATCGTTTTTTGAAAACTCAAGGGATCATTCAATGTGGGTCCCACTTGATATGTGGACCGGTTTCTCACCTTGGACGTGCTTCCAACCGCGAAAAACAAGAGATAACCATATCCAAACATAATTTTGTGCTCGTAGCTAATTGTGTCGCGATCACAAAAAAACATCTGAAACACCTTCAAACGTCAAAATTCGGCCTCCGGAATGGTCCAATGGAACGTAGACCCATTGCCTTGCCAGAAACACTCTTGGGGCTTTCCCAGTTGGTATTATGGGTACGTGGTTCCTCACGATGTAAAAGTTACGACGCTCTGTTTGTACTATATAGTCTTACGCAACAACCAAAAAAAAAAAAAAAAAAAAAGAGAGAGAGGGATGCAACACGAGGACTTCCCGGGAGGTCACCCATCCTAGTACTACTCTCGCCCAAGCACGCTTAACTGCGGAGTTCTAATGGGATCCGGTGCATTAGTGCTGGTATGATCGCATCCGAAAGTATATACCATGCAGTCGCATATATCGTTTTTTGAAAACTCAAGGGATCATTCAATGTGGGTCCCACTTGATATGTCGACCGGTTTATTCACCTTGGACGTGCTTCCAACCGCGAAAAACAAGAGATAACCATATCCAAACATAATTTTGTACTCGTAGCTAATTGTGTCGCGATCACAAAAAAACATCTCAAACACCTTCGAACGTCAAAAATTCGTCCTCCGGAATGGTCCAATGGTACGAAGACCCATTGCCTTGCCAGAAACACTCTTGGGGCTTTCCGGAATGGTATTATGGGTCGCGTGGTTCCTCACGATGTAAAAGTTACGACGTTCTGTTTGTACTATATAGTCTTACGCAACAACCAAAAAAAAAAAAAAAAAAAAAGAGGGAGGGATGCAACACGAGGACTTCGCGGGAGGTCACCCATCCTAGTACTACTCTCGCCCAAGCACGCTTAACTGCGGAGTTCTAATGGGATCCGGTGCATTAGTGCTGGTATGATCGCATCCGAAAGTATATACCATGCAGTCGCATATATCGTTTTTTGAAAACTCAAGGGATCATTCAATGTGGGTCCCACTTGATATGTCGACCGGTTTATTCACCTTGGACATGCTTAAAACCGCGAAAAACAAGAGATAACCATATCCAAACATAATTTTGTACTCGTAGCTAATTGTGTCGCGATCACAAAAAAACATCTCAAACACCTTCGAATGTCAAAAATTCATCCTCCGGAATGGTCCAATGGAACGAAGACCCATTGCCTTGCCAGAAAAACTCTTGGGGCTTTCCGAATTGGTATTATGGGTCGCGTGGTTCCTCACGATGTAAAAGTTACGAGGTTCTGTTTGTACTATATAGTCTTACGCAACAACCAAAAAAAAAAAAAAAAAAAAAAAAAAAAAGAGGGATGGTTGCAACAAGAGGACTTCCCGGGAGGTCACCCATCCTAGTACTACTCTCGCCCAAGCCTGCTTAACTGCGGAGTTCTAATGGGATCCAGTGCATTAGTGCTGGTATGATCGCATCCGAAAGTATATACCATGCAGTCGCATATATCGTTTTTTGAAAACTCAAGGGATCATTCAATGTGGGTCCCACTTGATATGTCGACCGGTTTATTCACCTTGGACAAGCTTCCAACCGCGAAAAAAAAAAGATAACCGTATCCAAACATAATTTTGTGCTCGTACCTAATTGTGTCGCGTTCACAAAAAAAACATTCGAAACACCTTCAAACGTCAAAATTCGGCCTCCGGAATGGTCCAATGGAACGTAGACCCATTGCCTTGCCAGAAACACTCTTGGGGCTTTCCCAGTTGGTATTATGGGTGCGTGGTTCCTCACGATGTAAAAGTTACGACGCTCTGTTTGTACTATATAGTCTTACGCAACTACCAAAAAAAAAAAAAAAAAAAAAAAAAGAGAGAGGGATGCAACACGAGGACTTCCCGGGAGGTCACCCATCCTAGTACTACTCTCGCCCAAGGACGCTTAGCTGCATAGTTCTGATGGGATCCAGTGCATTAGTGCTGGTATGATCGCATCCGTTAGTATATACTATGCAATCACATATATCGTTTTTTGAAAACTCAAGGGATCATTCAATGTGGGTCCCACTTGATATGTGGACCGGTTTTTCACCTTGGACGTGCTTCCAACCGCAAAAAACAAGAGATAACCATATCCAAACATAATTTTGTGCTCGTAGCTAATTGTGTCGCGATCACAAAAAAACATCCGAAACACCTTCAAACGTCAAAATTCGGCCTCCGGAATGGTCCAATGGAACGTAGACCCATTGCCTTGCCAGAAACACTCTTGGGGGTTTCCCAATTAGTATTATGGGTCGCGTGGTTCCTCACGATGTAAAAGTTACGACGCTCTGTTTGTACTATATAGTCTTACGCAACAACCAAAAAAAAACAAAAAAAAAAAAAAGAGGGAGGGATGCAACACGAGGACTTCCCGGGCGTCACCCATCCTAGTACTACTCTCGCCCAAGCGCGCTTAACTGCGGAGTTCTGATGGGATCCGGTGCATTAGTGCTGGTATGATCGCATCCTTAGAATATACCATGCAATTGCATATATCGTTTTTTGAAAACTCAAGGGATCATTCAATGTGGGTCCCACTTGATATGTGGACCGGTTTCTCACCTTGGATGTGCTTCCAACCGCGAAAAACAAGAGATAACCATATCCAAACATAATTTTGTGCTCGTAGCTAATTGTGTCGCGATCAGAAAAAAACATCCGAAACACCTTCAAACGTCAAAATTCGGCCTCCGGAATGGTCCAATGGAACGTAGACCCATTGCCTTGCCAGAAACACTCTTGGGGCTTTCCCAGTTGGTATTATGGGTACGTGGTTCCTCACGATGTAAAAGTTACGACGCTCTGTTTGTACCATATAGTCTTACGCAACAACCAAAAAAAAAAAAAAAAAAAAAAAGAGAGAGAGGGATGCAACACGAGGACTTCCCGGGAGGTCACCCATCCTAGTACTACTCTCGCCCAAGCACGCTTCACTGCGGAGTTCTAATGGGATCCGGTGCATTAGTGCTGGTATGATCGCATCCGAAAGTATATACCATGCAGTCGCATATATCGTTTTTTGAAAACTCAAGGGATCATTCAATGTGGGTCCCACTTGATATGTCGACCGGTTTATTCACCTTGGACGTGCTTCCAACCGCGAAAAACAAGAGATAACCATATCCAAACATCATTTTGTGCTTGTAGCTAATTGTGTCGCGATCACAAAAAAACATCCGAAACACCTTCAAACGTCAAAATTCGGCCTCCGGAATGGTCCAATGGAACGTAGACCCATTGCCTTGCCAGAAACACTCTTGGGGCTTTCCGGAATGGTATTATGGGTCGCGTGGTTCCTCACGATGTAAAAGTTACGACGTTCTGTTTGTACTATATAGTCTTACGCAACAACCAAAAAAAAAAAAAAAAAAAAAAGAGGGAGGGATGTAACACGAGGACTTCGCGGGAGGTCACCCATCCTAGTACTACTCTCGCCCAAGCACGCTTAACTGCGGAGTTCTAATGGGATCCGGTGCATTAGTGCTGGTATGATCGCATCCGAAAGTATATACCATGCAGTCGCATATATCGTTTTTTGAAAACTCAAGGGATCATTCAATGTGGGTCCCACTTGATATGTCAACCGGTTTATTCACCTTGGACGTGCTTACAACCGCGAATAACAAGAGATAACCATATCCAAACATAATTTTGTACTCGTAGCTAATTGTGTCGCGATCACAAAAAAACATCTCAAACACCTTCGAACGTCAAAAATTCATCCTCCGGAATGGTCCAATGGAACGAAGACCCATTGCCTTGCCAGAAAAACTCTTGGGGCTTTCCGAATTGGTATTATGGGTCGCGTGGTTCCTCACGATGTAAAAGTTACGAGGTTCTGTTTGTACTATATAGTCTTACGCAACAACCAAAAAAAAAAAAAAAAAAAAAAAAAAAAAGAGGGATGGTTGCAACAAGAGGACTTCCCGGGAGGTCACCCATCCTAGTACTACTCTCGCCCAAGCCTGCTTAACTGCGGAGTTCTAATGGGATCCAGTGCATTAGTGCTGGTATGATCGCATCCGAAAGTATATACCATGCAGTCGCATATATCGTTTTTTGAAAACTCAAGGGATCATTCAATGTGGGTCCCACTTGATATGTCGACCGGTTTATTCACCTTGGACGTGCTTCCAACCGCGAAAAACAAGAGATAACCATATCCAAACATAATTTTGTGCTCGTAGCTAATTGTGTCGCGTTCAGAAAAAAAACACTCGAAACACCTTCAAACGTCAAAATTCGGCCTCCGGAATGGTCCAATGGAACGTAGACCCATTGCCTTGCCAGAAACACTCTTGGGGCTTTCCCAGTTGGTATTATGGGTGCGTGGTTCCTCACGATGTAAAAGTTACGACGCTCTGTTTGTACTATATAGTCTTACGCAACAACCAAAAAAAAAAAAAAAAAAAAAAGAGAGAGGGATGCAACACGAGGACTTCCCGGGAGGTCACCCATCCTAGTACTACTCTCGCCCAAGGACGCTTTACTGCGGAGTTCTGATGGGATCCAGTGCATTAGTGCTGGTATGATCGCATCCGTTAGTATATACTATGCAATCGCATATATCGTTTTTTGAAAACTCAAGGGATCATTCATTGTGGGTCCCACTTTATATGTGGACCAGTTTTTCACCTTGGACATGCTTCCAACCGCGAAAAACAAGAGATAACCATATCCAAACATAATTTTGTGCTCGTAGCTAATTGTGTCGCGATCACAAAAAAACATCCGAAAGACCTTCTAACGTCAAAATTCGGCCTCCAGAATGGTCCAATGGAACAAAGACCCGTTGCCTTGCCAGAAACACTCTTGGGGCTTTCCGGAATGGTATTATGGGTCGCGTGGTTCCTCACGATGTAAAAGTTACGACGTTCTGTTTGTACTATATAGTCTTACGCAACAACCAAAAAAAAAAAAAAAAAAAAAGAGGGAGGGATGCAACACGAGGACTTCGCGGGAGGTCACCCATCCTAGTACTACTCTCGCCCAAGCACGCTTAACTGCGGAGTTCTAATGGGATCCGGTGCATTAGTGCTGGTATGATCGCATCCGAAAGTATATACCATGCAGTCGCATATATTGTTTTTTGAAAACTCAAGGGATCATTCAATGTGGGTCCCACTTGATATGTCGACCGGTTTATTCACCTTGGACGTGCTTACAACCGCGAATAACAAGAGATAACCATATCCAAACATAATTTTGTACTCGTAGCTAATTGTGTCGCGATCACAAAAAACCATCTCAAACACCTTCGAACGTCAAAAATTCGGCCTCCGGAATGGTCCAATGGAACGAAGACCCATTGCCTTGCCAGAAAAACTCTTGGGGCTTTCCCAATTGGTATTATGGGTCGCGTGGTTCCTCACGATGTAAAAGTTACGACGTTCTGTTTGTACTATATAGTCTTACGCAACAACCAAAAAAAAAAAAAAAAAAAAAAAAAAAAAGAGGGAGGGATGCAACAAGAGGACTTACCGGGAGGTCACCCATCCTAGTACTACTCTCGCCCAAGCCTGCTTAACTGCGGAGTGCTAATGGGATCCAGTGCATTAGTGCTGGTATGATCGCATCCGAAAGTATATACCATGCAGTCGCATATATCGTTTTTTGAAAACTCAAGGGATCATTCAATGTGGGTCCCACTTGATATGTCGACCGGTTTATTCACCTTGGACGTGCTTCCAACCGCGAAAAACAAGAGATAACCATATCCAAACATAATTTTGTGCTCGTAGCTAATTGTGTCGCGTTCACAAAAAAAACACTCCGAACACCTTCAAACGTCAAAATTCGGCCTCCGGAATGGTCCAATGGAACGTAGACCCATTGCCTTGCCAGAAACACTCTTGGGGCTTTCCCAGTTGGTATTATGGGTGCGTGGTTCCTCACGATGTAAAAGTTACGACGCTCTGTTTGTACTATATAGTCTTACGCAACAACCAAAAAAAAAAAAAAAAAAAAAAGAGAGAGGGATGCAACACGAGGACTTCCCGGGAGGTCACCCATCCTAGTACTACTCTCGCCCAAGGACGCTTTACTGCGGAGTTCTGATGGGATCCAGTGCATTAGTGCTGGTATGATCGCATCCGTTAGTATATACTATGCAATCGCATATATCGTTTTTTGAAAACTCAAGGGATCATTCATTGTGGGTCCCACTTTATATGTGGACCAGTTTTTCACCTTGGACATGCTTCCAACCGCGAAAAACAAGAGATAACCATATCCAAACATAATTTTGTGCTCGTAGCTAATTGTGTCGCGATCACAAAAAAACATCCGAAACACCTTCTAACGTCAAAATTCGGCCTCCGGAATGGTCCAATGGAACGTAGACCCATTGCCTTGCCAGAAACACTCTTGGGGGTTTCCCAATTAGTATTATGGGTCGCGTGGTTCCTCACGATGTAAAAGTTACGACGCTCTGTTTGTACTATATAGTCTTACGCAACAACCAAAAAAAAAAAAAAAAAAAAAAGAGGGAGGGATGCAACACGAGGACTTCCCGGGCGTCACCCATCCTAGTACTACTCTCGCCCAAGCGCGCTTAACTGCGGAGTTCTGAGGGGATCCGGTGCATTAGTGCTGGTATGATCGCATCCTTAGAATATACCATGCAATTGCATATATCGTTTTTTGAAAACTCAAGGGATCATTCAATGTGGGTCCCACTTGATATGTGGACCGGTTTCTCACCTTGGATGTGCTTCCAACCGCGAAAAACAAGAGATAACCATATCCAAACATAATTTTGTGCTCGTAGCTAATTGTGTCGCGATCACAAAAAAACATCCGAAACACCTTCAAACGTCAAAATTCGGCCTCCGGAATGGTCCAATGGAACGTAGACCCATTGCCTTGCCAGAAACACTCTTGGGGCTTTCCCAGTTGGTATTATGGGTACGTGGTTCCTCACGACGTAAAAGTTACGACGCTCTGTTTGTACCATATAGTCTTACGCAACAACCAAAAAAAAAAAAAAAAAAAAGAGAGAGAGGGATGCAACACGAGGACTTCCCGGGAGGTCACCCATCCTAGTACTACTCTCGCCCAAGCACGCTTAACTGCGGAGTTCTAATGGGATCCGGTGCATTAGTGCTGGTATGATCGCATCCGAAAGTATATACCATGCAGTCGCATATATCGTTTTTTGAAAACTCAAGGGATCATTCAATGTGGGTCCCACTTGATATGTCGACCGGTTTATTCACCTTGGACGTGCTTCCAACCGCGAAAAACAAGAGATAACCATATCCAAACATAATTTTGTACTCGTAGCTAATTGTGTCGCGATCACAAAAAAACATCTCAAACACCTTTGAACGTCAAAAATTCGTCCTCCGGAATGGTCCAATGGAACGTAGACCCATTGCCTTGCCAGAAACACTCTTGGGGCTTTCCCAGTTGGTATTATGGGTGCGTGGTTCCTCACGATGTAAAAGTTACGACGCTCTGTTTGTACTATATAGTCTTACGCAACTACCAAAAAAAAAAAAAAAAAAGAGAGAGGGATGCAACACGAGGACTTCCCGGGAGGTCACCCATCCTAGTACTACTCTCGCCCAAGGACGCTTAGCTGCATAGTTCTGATGGGATCCAGTGCATTAGTGCTGGTATGATCGCATCCGTTAGTATATACTATGCAATCACATATATCGTTTTTTGAAAACTCAAGGGATCATTCAATGTGGGTCCCACTTGATATGTGGACCGGTTTTTCACCTTGGACGTGCTTCCAACCGCAAAAAACAAGAGATAACCATATCCAAACATAATTTTGTGCTCGTAGCTAATTGTGTCGCGATCACAAAAAAACATCCGAAACACCTTCAAACGTCAAAATTCGGCCTCCGGAATGGTCCAATGGAACGTAGACCCATTGCCTTGCCAGAAACACTCTTGGGGGTTTCCCAATTAGTATTATGGGTCGCGTGGTTCCTCACGATGTAAAAGTTACGACGCTCTGTTTGTACTATATAGTCTTACGCAACAACCAAAAAAAAAAAAAAAAAAAAAAAGAGGGAGGGATGCAACACGAGGACTTCCCGGGCGTCACCCATCCTAGTACTACTCTCGCCCAAGCGCGCTTAACTGCGGAGTTCTGATGGGATCCGGTGCATTAGTGCTGGTATGATCGCATCCTTAGAATATACCATGCAATTGCATATATCGTTTTTTGAAAACTCAAGGGATCATTCAATGTGGGTCCCACTTGATATGTGGACCGGTTTCTCACCTTGGATGTGCTTCCAACCGCGAAAAACAAGAGATAACCATATCCAAACATAATTTTGTGCTCGTAGCTAATTGTGTCGCGATCACAAAAAAACATCCGAAACACCTTCAAACGTCAAAATTCGGCCTCCGGAATGGTCCAATGGAACGTAGACCCATTGCCTTGCCAGAAACACTCTTGGGGCTTTCCCAGTTGGTATTATGGGTACGTGGTTCCTCACGATGTAAAAGTTACGACGCTCTGTTTGTACCATATAGTCTTACGCAACAACCAAAAAAAAAAAAAAAAAAAAAGAGAGAGAGGGATGCAACACGAGGACTTCCCGGGAGGTCACCCATCCTAGTACTACTCTCGCCCAAGCACGCTTAACTGCGGAGTTCTAATGGGATCCGGTGCATTAGTGCTGGTATGATCGCATCCGAAAGTATATACCATGCAGTCGCATATATCGTTTTTTGAAAACTCAAGGGATCATTCAATGTGGGTCCCACTTGATATGTCGACCGGTTTATTCACCTTGGACGTGCTTCCAACCGCGAAAAACAAGAGATAACCATATCCAAACATAATTTTGTACTCGTAGCTAATTGTGTCGCGATCACAAAAAAACATCTCAAACACCTTCGAACGTCAAAAATTCGTCCTCCGGAATGGTCCAATGGTACGAAGACCCATTGCCTTGCCAGAAACACTCTTGGGGCTTTCCGGAATGGTATTATGGGTCGCGTGGTTCCTCACGATGTAAAAGTTACGACGTTCTGTTTGTACTATATAGTCTTACGCAACAACCAAAAAAAAAAAAAAAAAAAAAGAGGGAGGGATGCAACACGAGGACTTCGCGGGAGGTCACCCATCCTAGTACTACTCTCGCCCAAGCACGCTTAACTGCGGAGTTCTAATGGGATCCGGTGCATTAGTGATGGTATGATCGCATCCGAAAGTATATACCATGCAGTCGCATATATCGTTTTTTGAAAACTCAAGGGATCATTCAATGTGGGTCCCACTTGATATGTCGACCGGTTTATTCACCTTGGACGTGCTTACAACCGCGAATAACAAGAGATAACCATATCCAAACATAATTTTGTACTCGTAGCTAATTGTGTCGCGATCACAAAGAAACATCTCAAACACCTTCGAACGTCAAAAATTCGGCCTCCAGAATGGTCCAATGGAACGAAGACCCATTGCCTTGCCAGAAAAACTCTTGGGGCTTTCCCAATTGGTATTATGGGTCGCGTGGTTCCTCACGATGTAAAAGTTACGACGTTCTGTTTGTACTATATAGTCTTACGCAACAACCAAAAAAAAAAAAAAAAAAAAAAAAGAGGGAGGGATGCAACAAGAGGACTTACCGGGAGGTCACCCATCCTAGTACTACTCTCGCCCAAGCCTGCTTAACTGCGGAGTGCTAATGGGATCCAGTGCATTAGTGCTGGTATGATCGCATCCGAAAGTATATACCATGCAGTCGCATATATCGTTTTTTGAAAACTCAAGGGATCATTCAATGTGGGTCCCACTTGATATGTCGACCGGTTTATTCACCTTGGACGTGCTTACAACCGCGAATAACAAGAGATAACCATATCCAAACATAATTTTGTACTCGTAGCTAATTGTGTCGCGATCACAAAGAAACATCTCAAACACCTTCGAACGTCAAAAATTCGGCCTCCAGAATGGTCCAATGGAACGAAGACCCATTGCCTTGCCAGAAAAACTCTTGGGGCTTTCCCAATTGGTATTATGGGTCGCGTGGTTCCTCACGATGTAAAAGTTACGACGTTCTGTTTGTACTATATAGTCTTACGCAACAACCAAAAAAAAAAAAAAAAAAAAAAAAGAGGGAGGGATGCAACAAGAGGACTTACCGGGAGGTCACCCATCCTAGTACTACTCTCGCCCAAGCCTGCTTAACTGCGGAGTGCTAATGGGATCCAGTGCATTAGTGCTGGTATGATCGCATCCGAAAGTATATACCATGCAGTCGCATATATCGTTTTTTGAAAACTCAAGGGATCATTCAATGTGGGTCCCACTTGATATGTCGACCGGTTTATTCACCTTGGACGTGCTTCCAACCGCGAAAAACAAGAGATAACCATATCCAAACATAATTTTGTGCTCGTAGCTAATTGTGTCGCGTTCAGAAAAAAAACACTCGAAACACCTTCAAACGTCAAAATTCGGCCTCCGGAATGGTCCAATGGAACGTAGACCCATTGCCTTGCCAGAAACACTCTTGGGGCTTTCCCAGTTGGTATTATGGGTGCGTGGTTCCTCACGATGTAAAAGTTACGACGCTCTGTTTGTACTATATAGTCTTACGCAACAACCAAAAAAAAAAAAAAAAAAAAAGAGAGAGAGGGATGCAACACGAGGACTTCCCGGGAGGTCACCCATCCTAGTACTACTCTCGCCCAAGGACGCTTTACTGCGGAGTTCTGATGGGATCCAGTGCATTAGTGCTGGTATGATCGCATCCGTTAGTATATACTATGCAATCGCATATATCGTTTTTTGAAAACTCAAGGGATCATTCATTGTGGGTCCCACTTTATATGTGGACCAGTTTTTCACCTTGGACATGCTTCCAACCGCGAAAAACAAGAGATAACCATATCCAAACATAATTTTGTGCTCGTAGCTAATTGTGTCGCGATCACAAAAAAACATCCGAAACACCTTCTAACGTCAAAATTCGGCCTCCGGAATGGTCCAATGGAACAAAGACCCGTTGCCTTGCCTGAAACACTCTTGGGGCTTTCCGGAATGGTATTATGGGTCGCGTGGTTCCTCACGATGTAAAAGTTACGACGTTCTGTTTGTACTATATAGTCTTACGCAACAACCAAAAAAAAAAAAAAAAAAAAAAAAAGAGAGAGGGATGCAACACGAGGACTTCCCGGGAGGTCACCCATCCTAGTACTACTCTCGCCCAAGGACGCTTAGCTGCATAGTTCTGATGGGATCCAGTGCATTAGTGCTGGTATGATCGCATCCGTTAGTATATACTATGCAATCACATATATCGTTTTTTGAAAACTCAAGGGATCATTCAATGTGGGTCCCACTTGATATGTGGACCGGTTTTTCACCTTGGACGTGCTTCCAACCGCAAAAAACAAGAGATAACCATATCCAAACATAATTTTGTGCTCGTAGCTAATTGTGTCGCGATCACAAAAAAACATCCGAAACACCTTCAAACGTCAAAATTCGGCCTCCGGAATGGTCCAATGGAACGTAGACCCATTGCCTTGCCAGAAACACTCTTGGGGGTTTCCCAATTAGTATTATGGGTCGCGTGGTTCCTCACGATGTAAAAGTTACGACGCTCTGTTTGTACTATATAGTCTTACGCAACAACCAAAAAAAAAAAAAAAAAAAAAAAGAGGGAGGGATGCAACACGAGGACTTCCCGGGCGTCACCCATCCTAGTACTACTCTCGCCCAAGCGCGCTTAACTGCGGAGTTCTGAGGGGATCCGGTGCATTAGTGCTGGTATGATCGCATCCTTAGAATATACCATGCAATTGCATATATCGTTTTTTGAAAACTCAAGGGATCATTCAATGTGGGTCCCACTTGATATGTGGACCGGTTTCTCACCTTGGATGTGCTTCCAACCGCGAAAAACAAGAGATAACCATATCCAAACATAATTTTGTGCTCGTAGCTAATTGTGTCGCGATCACAAAAAAACATCCGAAACACCTTCAAACGTCAAAATTCGGCCTCCGGAATGGTCCAATGGAACGTAGACCCATTGCCTTGCTAGAAACACTCTTGGGGCTTTCCCAGTTGGTATTATGGGTACGTGGTTCCTCACGATGTAAAAGTTACGACGCTCTGTTTGTACCATATAGTCTTACGCAACAACCAAAAAAAAAAAAAAAAAAAAGAGAGAGAGGGATGCAACACGAGGACTTCCCGGGAGGTCACCCATCCTAGTACTACTCTCGCCCAAGCACGCTTAACTGCGGAGTTCTAATGGGATCCGGTGCATTAGTGCTGGTATGATCGCATCCGAAAGTATATACCATGCAGTCGCATATATCGTTTTTTGAAAACTCAAGGGATCATTCAATGTGGGTCCCACTTGATATGTCGACCGGTTTATTCACCTTGGACGTGCTTCCAACCGCGAAAAACAAGAGATAACCATATCCAAACATAATTTTGTACTCGTAGCTAATTGTGTCGCGATCACAAAAAAACATCTCAAACACCTTCGAACGTCAAAAATTCGTCCTCCGGAATGGTCCAATGGAACGTAGACCCATTGCCTTGCCAGAAACACTCTTGGGGCTTTCCCAGTTGGTATTATGGGTGCGTGGTTCCTCACGATGTAAAAGTTACGACGCTCTGTTTGTACTATATAGTCTTACGCAACTACCAAAAAAAAAAAAAAAAAAGAGAGAGGGATGCAACACGAGGACTTCCCGGGAGGTCACCCATCCTAGTACTACTCTCGCCCAAGGACGCTTAGCTGCATAGTTCTGATGGGATCCAGTGCATTAGTGCTGGTATGATCGCATCCGTTAGTATATACTATGCAATCACATATATCGTTTTTTGAAAACTCAAGGGATCATTCAATGTGGGTCCCACTTGATATGTGGACCAGTTTTTCACCTTGGACGTGCTTCCAACCGCTAAAAACAAGAGATAACCATATCCAAACATAATTTTGTGCTCGTAGCTAATTGTGTCGCGATCACAAAAAAACATCCGAAACACCTTCAAACGTCAAAATTCGGCCTCCGGAATGGTCCAATGGAACGTAGACCCATTGCCTTGCCAGAAACACTCTTGGGGGTTTCCCAATTAGTATTATGGGTCGCGTGGTTCCTCACGATGTAAAAGTTACGACGCTCTGTTTGTACTATATAGTCTTACGCAACAACCAAAAAAAAAAAAAAAAAAAAAAAGAGGGAGGGATGCAACACGAGGACTTCCCGGGCGTCACCCATCCTAGTACTACTCTCGCCCAAGCGCGCTTAACTGCGGAGTTCTGATGGGATCCGGTGCATTAGTGCTGGTATGATCGCATCCTTAGAATATACCATGCAATTGCATATATCGTTTTTTGAAAACTCAAGGGATCATTCAATGTGGGTCCCACTTGATATGTGGACCGGTTTCTCACCTTGGATGTGCTTCCAACCGTGAAAAACAAGAGATAACCATATCCAAACATAATTTTGTGCTCGTAGCTAATTGTGTCGCGATCACAAAAAAACATCCGAAACACCTTCAAACGTCAAAATTCGGCCTCCGGAATGGTCCAATGGAACGTAGACCCATTGCCTTGCCAGAAACACTCTTGGGGCTTTCCCAGTTGGTATTATGGGTACGTGGTTCCTCACGATGTAAAAGTTACGACGCTCTGTTTGTACCATATAGTCTTACGCAACAGCCAAAAAAAAAAAAAAAAAAAAAGAGAGAGAGGGATGCAACACGAGGACTTCCCGGGAGGTCACCCATCCTAGTACTACTCTCGCCCAAGCACGCTTAACTGCGGAGTTCTAATGGGATCCGGTGCATTAGTGCTGGTATGATCGCATCCGAAAGTATATACCATGCAGTCGCATATATCGTTTTTTGAAAACTCAAGGGATCATTCAATGTGGGTCCCACTTGATATGTCGACCGGTTTATTCACCTTGGACGTGCTTCCAACCGCGAAAAACAAGAGATAACCATATCCAAACATAATTTTGTACTCGTAGCTAATTGTGTCGCGATCACAAAAAAACATCTCAAACACCTTCGAACGTCAAAAATTCGTCCTCCGGAATGGTCCAATGGTACGAAGACCCATTGCCTTGCCAGAAACACTCTTGGGGCTTTCCGGAATGGTATTATGGGTCGCGTGGTTCCTCACGATGTAAAAGTTACGACGTTCTGTTTGTACTATATAGTCTTACGCAACAACCAAAAAAAAAAAAAAAAAAAAAAGAGGGAGGGATGCAACACGAGGACTTCGCGGGAGGTCACCCATCCTAGTACTACTCTCGCCCAAGCACGCTTAACTGCGGAGTTCTAATGGGATCCGGTGCATTAGTGATGGTATGATCGCATCCGAAAGTATATACCATGCAGTCGCATATATCGTTTTTTGAAAACTCAAGGGATCATTCAATGTGGGTCCCACTTGATATGTCGACCGGTTTATTCACCTTGGACGTGCTTACAACCGCGAATAACAAGAGATAACCATATCCAAACATAATTTTGTACTCGTAGCTAATTGTGTCGCGATCACAAAGAAACATCTCAAACACCTTCGAACGTCAAAAATTCGGCCTCCAGAATGGTCCAATGGAACGAAGACCCATTGCCTTGCCAGAAAAACTCTTGGGGCTTTCCCAATTGGTATTATGGGTCGCGTGGTTCCTCACGATGTAAAAGTTACGACGTTCTGTTTGTACTATATAGTCTTACGCAACAACCAAAAAAAAAAAAAAAAAAAAAAAAAAGAGGGAGGGATGCAACAAGAGGACTTACCGGGAGGTCACCCATCCTAGTACTACTCTCGCCCAAGCCTGCTTAACTGCGGAGTGCTAATGGGATCCAGTGCATTAGTGCTGGTATGATCGCATCCGAAAGTATATACCATGCAGTCGCATATATCGTTTTTTGAAAACTCAAGGGATCATTCAATGTGGGTCCCACTTGATATGTCGACCGGTTTATTCACCTTGGACGTGCTTCCAACCGCGAAAAACAAGAGATAACCATATCCAAACATAATTTTGTGCTCGTAGCTAATTGTGTCGCGTTCAGAAAAAAAACACTCGAAACACCTTCAAACGTCAAAATTCGGCCTCCGGAATGGTCCAATGGAACGTAGACCCATTGCCTTGCCAGAAACACTCTTGGGGCTTTCCCAGTTGGTATTATGGGTGCGTGGTTCCTCACGATGTAAAAGTTACGACGCTCTGTTTGTACTATATAGTCTTACGCAACAACCAAAAAAAAAAAAAAAAAAAAGAGAGAGAGGGATGCAACACGAGGACTTCCCGGGAGGTCACCCATCCTAGTACTACTCTCGCCCAAGGACGCTTTACTGCGGAGTTCTGATGGGATCCAGTGCATTAGTGCTGGTATGATCGCATCCGTTAGTATATACTATGCAATCGCATATATCGTTTTTTGAAAACTCAAGGGATCATTCATTGTGGGTCCCACTTTATATGTGGACCAGTTTTTCACCTTGGACATGCTTCCAACCGCGAAAAACAAGAGATAACCATATCCAAACATAATT
This sequence comes from Camelina sativa, assembly GCF_030686135.1. NCBI lineage: Eukaryota > Viridiplantae > Streptophyta > Magnoliopsida > Brassicales > Brassicaceae > Camelina > Camelina sativa. Next base: position 18,466,468 of record NC_141882.1, read on the forward strand.
TTGTGCTCGTAGCTAATTGTGTCGCGATCACAAAAAAACATCCGAAACACCTTCTAACGTCAAAATTCGGCCTCCGGAATGGTCCAATGGAACAAAGACCCGTTGCCTTGCCTGAAACACTCTTGGGGCTTTCCGGAATGGTATTATGGGTCGCGTGGTTCCTCACGATGTAAAAGTTACGACGTTCTGTTTGTACTATATAGTCTTACGCAACAACCAAAAAAAAAAAAAAAAAAAAAAGAGGGAGGGATGCAACACGAGGACTTCGCGGGAGGTCACCCATCCTAGTACTACTCTCGCCCAAGCACGCTTAACTGCGGAGTTCTAATGGGATCCGGTGCATTAGTGCTGGTATGATCGCATCCGAAAGTATATACCATGCAGTCGCATATATCGTTTTTTGAAAACTCAAGGGATCATTCAATGTGGGTCCCACTTGATATGTCGACCGGTTTATTCACCTTGGACGTGCTTACAACCGCGAATAACAAGAGATAACCATATCCAAACATAATTTTGTACTCGTAGCTAATTGTGTCGCGATCACAAAAAAACATCTCAAACACCTTCGAACGTCAAAAATTCGGCCTCCGGAATGGTCCAATGGAACGAAGACCCATTGCCTTGCCAGAAAAACTCTTGGGGCTTTCCCAATTGGTATTATGGGTCGCGTGGTTCCTCACGATGTAAAAGTTACGACGTTCTGTTTGTACTATATAGTCTTACGCAACAACCAAAAAAAAAAAAAAAAAAAAAAAAAAGAGGGAGGGATGCAACAAGAGGACTTACCGGGAGGTCACCCATCCTAGTACTACTCTCGCCCAAGCCTGCTTAACTGCGGAGTGCTAATGGGATCCAGTGCATTAGAGCTGGTATGATCGCATCCGAAAGTATATACCATGCAGTCGCATATATCGTTTTTTGAAAACTCAAGGGATCATTCAATGTGGGTCCCACTTGATATGTCGACCGGTTTATTCACCTTGGACGTGCTTCCAACCGCGAAAAACAAGAGATAACCATATCCAAACATAATTTTGTGCTCGTAGCTAATTGTGTCGCGTTCACAAAAAAAACACTCGAAACACCTTCAAACGTCAAAATTCGGCCTCCGGAATGGTCCAATGGAACGTAGACCCATTGCCTTGCCAGAAACACTCTTGGGGCTTTCCCAGTTGGTATTATGGGTGCGTGGTTCCTCACGATGTAAAAGTTACGACGCTCTGTTTGTACTATATAGTCTTACGCAACATCCAAAAAAAAAAAAAAAAAAAAAAGAGAGAGGGATGCAACACAAGGACTTCCCGGGAGGTCACCCATCCTAGTACTACTCTCGCCCAAGGACGCTTTACTGCGGAGTTCTGATGGGATCCAGTGCATTAGTGCTGGTATGATCGCATCCGTTAGTATATACTATGCAATCGCATATATCGTTTTTTGAAAACTCAAGGGATCATTCATTGTGGGTCCCACTTTATATGTGGACCAGTTTTTCACCTTGGACATGCTTCCAACCGCGAAAAACAAGAGATAACCATATCCAAACATAATTTTGTGCTCGTAGCTAATTGTGTCGCGATCACAAAAAAACATCCGAAACACCTTCTAACGTCAAAATTCGGCCTCCGGAATGGTCCAATGGAACAAAGACCCGTTACCTTGCCAGAAACACTCTTGGGGCTTTCCGAATTGGTATTATGGGTCGCGTGGTTCCTCACGATGTAAAAGTTATGACGTTCTGTTTGTACTATATAGTCTTACGCAAAAACCAAAAAAAAAAAAAAAAAAAAAAAAAAAAAAAAGAGGGAGGGATCAACACGAGGACTTCCCGGGAGGTCACCCATCCTAGTACTACTCTCGCCCAAGCCTGCTTGACTGCGGAGTTCTAATGGGATCCAGTGCATTAGTCCTGGTATGATCGCATCCGAAAGTATATACCATGCAGTCGCATATATCATTTTTTAAAAACTCAAGGGATCATTCAATGTGGGTCCCACTTGATATGTCGACCGGTTTATTCACCTTGGACGTGCTTCCAACTGCAAAAAACAAGAGATAACCATATCCAAACATAATTTTGTGCTCGTAGCTAATTGTGTCGCGTTCACAAAAAAAACATTCGAAACACCTTCAAACGTCAAAATTCGGCCTCCGGAATGGTCCAATGGAACGTAGACCCATTGCCTTGCCTGAAACACTCTTGGGGCTTTCCGAATTGGTATTATGGGTGCGTGGTTCCTCACGATGTAAAAGTTACGACGCTCTGTTTGTACTATATAGTCTTACGCAACAACCAAAAAAAAAAAAAAAAAAAAAAAAAAAAGAGGGAGGGTTGCAACAAGAGGACATCCCGGGAGGTCACCCATCCTAGTACTACTCTCGCCCAAGCCTGCTTAACTGCGGAGTTCTAATGGGATCCAGTGCATTAGTGCTGGTATGATCGCATCCGAAAGTATATACCATGCAGTCGCATATATCGTTTTTTGAAAACTCAAGGGATCATTCAATGTGGGTCCCACTTGATATGTCGACCGGTTTATTCACCTTGGACGTGCTTCCAACCGCGAAAAACAAGAGATAACCATATCCAAACATAATTTTGTGCTCGTAGCTAATTGTGTCGCATTCACAAAAAAAACATTCGAAACACCTTCAAACGTCAAAATTCGGCCTCCGGAATGGTCCAATGGAACGTAGACACATTGCCTTGCTAGAAACACTCTTGGGGCTTTCCCAGTTGGTATTATGGGTGCGTGGTTCCTCACGATGTAAAAGTTACGAAGCTCTATTTGTACTATATAGTCTTACGCAACAACCAAAAAAAAAAAAAAAAAAAAAAGAGAGAGGGATGCAACACGAGGACTTCCCGGGAGGTCACCCATCCTAGTACTACTCTCGCCCAAGGAAGCATTACTGCGGAGTTCTGATGGGATCCGGTGCATTAGTGCTGGTATGATCGCATCCGAAAGTATATACCATGCAGTCGCATATATCGTTTTTTGAAAACTCAAGGGATCATTCAATGTGGGTCCCACTTGATATGTGGACCGGTTTTTCACCTTGGACGTGCTTCCAACCGCAAAAAACAAGAGATAACCATATCCAAACATAATTTTGTGCTCGTAGCTAATTGTATCGCGTTCACAAAAAAAACATTCGAAACACCTTCAAACGTCAAAATTCGGCCTCCGGAATGGTCCAATGGAACGTAGACCCATTGCCTTGCCAGAAACACTCTTGGGGCTTTCCGGATTGGTATTATGGGTCGCGTGGTTCCTCACGATGTAAAAGTTACGACGTTCTGTTTGTACTATATAGTCTTACGCAACAACCAAAAAAAAAAAAAAAAAAAAGAGGGAGGGATGCAACACGAGGACTTCGTGGGAGGTCACCCATCCTAGTACTACTCTCGCCCAAGCACGCTTAACTGCGGAGTTCTAATGAGATCCGGTGCATTAGTGCTGGTATGATCGCATCCGAAAGTATATACCATGCAGTCGCATATATCGTTTTTTGAAAACTCAAGGGATCAT